>NC_136958.1:8031799-8121799 GCF_032717465.1 Coenobita brevimanus
ATGAACCTGTTAAGTTACTAATGTCCACCGTTCAACCCTCATGCTCAGTTAATAAACCTTTGAGTTACAAGGTTTCACTAAGCTGAAAATATGGTCCGGCATCTACCACAACAGAGGACTTAAAGTGCGCCCATAGCAACGAAGTAATGCCTCGGGAGATCGAGTAAAATAATTAACTGCAAGGTTTTCCCTCACCTGAAAAGAAAATTGTCTGCTATTAGCCAAAGTGGACTGCTTGTGTGTCCATTACAGAGAAATGAATATTTGGATTTACTAGGATACGTTACTGAATGTTAAGATGTCCTCCATTTAGCAAAATCACTTCGTCTTAGGCAGAATGAAACACCAATACAGTATATAACTAGATGTATAGCAGCAAAGGGGTGTAAGTACGATAAATGGTATTTCTTATGCCATAACTTAGCAGAAGTGAAAAATTTATTGATGGAAAAGGTGGGAGACAATTGTGGTAGAAGTCGATTTTGAATGGAGCTTTGGGGTTACCTATTCAGGATGTGCCGTGGGCAAGAATACTACTTATTCATCTGTATGCAAAGATTGCTTTTCAGTCTTTGATTAACCATGAAGTTATGTCCTCTTCTTCTGATATTTTTCAGTCTACTTTATATAAGCCGTATTCTCGTAGGATTAGAAAAGGCTCACCATCACCTCTTCCTTAGTAATGTATCTTTCATACTGATCCTCACTGGTCTCCTACGTGCTGTTTAAAGCAATCTTATATCGACACGATGTGCATAAGGACTTACAACAGAATATTCACCAGACAAGAAAGAGGTGCTTGAGAGATTCCTATAGCCACGAAAAAATAGCTCCATGACTCCTTCCTTCTCTATCACACAAACACAGCCAGTTCTATTTTCTGCCTGGTATCATGTCTTTCTTCTTTTATCGCAGTGTCATATTTCTTCTCTCTCTCTCCCTCTCTCTCTCTCTCTCTCTCTCTCTCTCTCTCTCTCTCTGTATATATATATATATATATATATATCTTCCCTGGTCGTGTTGTCTTTGCCCGCCTCACAAGAGATCTTCAGTGCCTCGGTACACACACACACACACACACACACACACACACATACCACTGTAACCCTACACACATACCAACCTAACCTTACACATATATCATCCTAGCCCCCCAAAATACACTCTTTCCCACACTGTTAACGCAGTTGCTGGAACAGGGAGATTTACTTGACACTTAGAAATGGTATAGGAGTAGATAATCCTCATATAGTCGTGTATTATCGTGTTTTATTCCAGCTAATGTCAGATGATTTTATTCTGCGGAGAGTGAACATAGCAATCTTAATCATCTTTCTAGCGCCATTAATTTTTTCTTGGGCAGGACAACTCTGGTATTCTATTTCAGCTATGACAAGATGATTATATTCAGCTGAGAGTCATGGGCGCCTGAAAACATTCTGCGCTTTGATTAAAGTAATAATGTATATATATATATATATATATATATATATATATATATATATATATATATATATATATATATATATATATGTGTGTGTGTGTGTGTGTGTGTGTGTGTGTGTGTGTGTGTGTGTAATTATCATTTTTGTCAAACGATATAAGAAACATATTTTCTTTTTTCATGCTAATTGGATAAAGATTCGGTGGTGAAGAGGAGGTTGTGTGAATGAGCTTCACTGTGATGGAAAGGGCGGAAGCTCAATAAGAATGTCAACAGATATGATAAATGAGTGTGCGGAAAGCGGGGTATGGAAACTGAGGAAGCTTGGAAACTACCAAGGGATTGAAATGGATGAATTCAGTATATGAGTATACTGAGAAAGAACACTGGCCTGGCACCACCTGTTGAACTTCATTGTCGACGGAACTGCTCTGTGCCATAATTGTATATGAAGTACATCCTTTGTAAAAGGAAAAAAGAAGAAGGTGATGATGGTTTTTCTTGTGGGGTGAAAGATTTTTACCTCGCCCTGACGGAGTCCGGACGAGTCCGGTGAGCTGTTGTTTTTGGTCCAGTTTCTTTGTTTGTTAGGAACATTAAGGAAAAACAGTTGAATGAAATCACACGAAACTTTCAGGATATATGGGCACTGTTCCCAAAAGAGATTAAATTTTAGAGGCAATCGAGTGACATTGAAAGGTCAAAATCAAGGTCACGGATGTTCAGAGGCCTATAACTTGATACGGGTTGAAGATGGAGATACCATTATCAGGATATAGGAGCTTTAATATGGGCTTCCACTTGGCGCCAAGACCTTTGACTTTGAGTGACCATGAAAGGTCAAACTCAAGGTCACGGATATTCAGGGGGTTATAACTCGAAACTTGTAGGAGACAGATATTTACTATTATAAACATCTAGCAAGTCCCAGATGGGCTTTTAATTGGTACCTTGACCTTTGACCTTAAGTGACCTTGAAAGGCCAAACTCAAGGTCACTGTTATTCAGGGGGCAACATTTCGAAACTGGGTGAAGGTTGAGAGAGATTTACAACTATCGACATATAGGAAGTCCCATAGGGGTTTTTAATTGGTTCCATGACCTTTGACCTTAAGTGACCTTGAAAGATCAAACTCAGGGTCACGAATATTCAGGGGGTTATAACTCGAAACTGGCTGAAGCTAGAGATATTTAATATTATCAGGATATAGAAAGTTTCATATGGGCTTTAGTTTGGCATCATGACCTTTGAACTTGAGTGACCTTGAAAGGTTAAACGCAAGAGCACAGATTTTCAGAGGGTTATAGGCTAATTTGCAAACGGTTGAAAAAAAAAATGCTTTCGAGTCAGGTTAGTTGGCCTGGCACCACTTGTTGATGGTGAGCTGAGAATCACCCAAGAGATGGATATTATTTTCATAGTCGTGTAGGCCAAGGTCAAAGCCACATGACAAAGCCATCATAAAAATCGTTTATCCAAACATAAACTAAACCTTCTGGAAGGATTCAAGTTAAAACAAGGATAGAGAATCGCTTTTGTGAACAATCAGGCAGAGATCAAGGAGACAAGGAAAGGTCAAACGTCAAGATCATTGGACGGAGTCACTTCAGACACCATTGCTCTGACCTGAGTTAAAGTTGATGGAAGGCATATAGATTAAACAAGAATCAAATTACTTGATTTTACGAATTATAATTTTGTCTGTTAAGTTCACAGGGTAAAGTTAAATATTTGTCCCTCAGACCACCTGGTGGGGGTGGGTGTTACACTGAATGTTATCACTAGTGTATCTATCAGGGAATCAGTACATCATCTTGGCGAAAGGAACTTATGTGTACAAGATGTATGACCGTCAAGACACTTCAAGAAGTGCCTTAAGCCATAGGCTACCTGGCTTCGAATAACAGCAAGTGGTGTGGTTTATGATAATGATGACAATGATGAATGACGGTGAAATAACAAGAGAATTGAATGCTGGAAACTTTTATGTTCCTAATAAGGTTTCTCAAGTATCATTACTGAACAGTACCTCCAGGTAAGAAGATTCTTGTATTCTCTCTCTCTCTCTCTCTCTCTCTCTCTCTCTCTCTCTCTCTCTCTCTCTCTCTCTCTCTCTCTCTCTCTCTCTCTCTAATGCTGACTGGAATCAAAGGCACAATGTCGTTTGTGGGTATAATTCCTCTTGTGTTCTCCGTTGACTTCAAAATAAAAACAATACCAACACAGTATCAAGGTTCGTTGTACATAATCACCTCATATGCCACAGGCATTATATAACTGTAGTACTCAATAACGCTCTTTCATTCAGGCTTTCTTCTCGCTGCTTTTTTTTTTTTTTTTTTTTAGCCATAAAAAAAATCAAAAGGACACATTGAAGTAGAGAGTTTCTTTCTGATACACGATTCGATACAAAAATTTTTTGTTCCTACAATCCTGGATAATTTTATCACTGTAGAGGAAGCAAAATGATAATGATGAATGACAAAATCATGTATTATTTCGTGCCCTTACCACTGACTAAAACGCAGATGTCTTGTTACCTTTGTTAGCTCTCTCTCTCTCTCTCTCATATATATATATATATATATATATATATATATATATATATATATATGCCTCTCCCGGACGGAGTCCGGCGAGGTATTGTTATTGGTCGAGTTTGTTTGTTTCTTTGTTAGCAACATTACGGAAAAACGGCTGAATAAAATTACATGAAACTTCAGGATATGTGGGCACTGGTCTCAAAAGGAAGTGATTAAAGTTTGAAGTTAAATGACCCTGAGGGGTCAAAATCAAGGTCACAGATTTTCAGAGGATTATAACTCGAAACCGGTTGAATATATATTTACTTTTATCATAACACAAGAACTCCCAATGAGTTTCCTTTGGCACTAAGACCTTTGACCTTGAGTTGCCTTGAAAAGTCAATCTCAAGGTCACGGATATTCAGGGGGCTATAAGTCGATATTGTCTGCAGATAGATATTTACGGTTACCAACATTTTAAAAGTTCCATAGGTTTTTAATTAGTACCACGACCTTTGACCTTAAGTGACGTTGAAAGGTCGAACTCAAGGTTACAGTTATTCAAAGTGCTACAACTCGAAACTGGTTGAAGATAGGGAGATATTTACTATTATCAAAATCTAGGAAGTCCCATGTTGGTTTCTAATTGGTACCATGACCTTTGACCTTAAGTGACCTTGAAAAGTCAAACTCATGATCAAGGATATTCAGAGGCTATAATTGGAAACTGGTTAAGATAGCTACATTTACTATTATCAAGATATAGGAAGTCTCATATGACTTTCATTTGGTGCCATAACCTTTGGCCTTTAGTGACCTTGAAAGGTCAAACGCAAGATTACAGAATTTCAGAGGGTTATAACCAGAAAATGGTTGAAAAATAAATAACTGCTGTCGGCCGATGTCCGTTGTGCCTGGCTCCACTTATTGATGCTTGGATAATGTAGGCATGTTTGGGAGGCTCATTTTGATGGGCATATGTGATGCTCTTCAGGATTTTGAGCTCATTTTTTTTTTCGTTCTTTCAGTTTATTTTATTTTTTTCTCAGATAATTTTCACCCCATCTCTTGCTTGGATTTAAGGTAAAAATAGTGATGATGATGATGGTGATAATGATGATTAAAAATTCGACGAATAAAAAAAAAAATCAGTACCTGTGCTCTTGCTGTCTTGGTTTTAGGTTAACACTCAGATTAAAACCTAGGTAATGAGTTTCATGCGGTTCCATACCTAATAATACTGGCCATATTCTGGTAATCTTACGAGGCTTTCTTGCAACTCATCCTGGGTGATTCACTTGAAGTATTTCACTTTACTGTTTTCATTCATTTTCTCCTGTATTATCTTGCGCATCTTTTACAAAAACAGCAGCATAAATGGCAAGCAAGAAACTAATAACACTGTACATACCGAAGTATACTTACAAAGAAGAGGTGCAGCGGAATACGGAATAACTTTAGTCCTTTCAGTCTGATGACAAATTTTTACATTTCATTCATAATGTTTGGGGTTCATGTTCACTTCTGGATATTTTTCGAAATGGAAGGGTTTGATATCCTTAATAAACCGGTTCACTACTTCCGATCCTCCCAAAGCTGGATAAAATCGTCACTAGGCAAAAACAAAGAAAAAAAAATGCTCCCTCAAACTGGAAGTGCATACCGTCTAGAATATTTTCCAAGGTCGTCACAAGGCCTTAATAACCTTTTTGACAGTAGAAATAGACGGCTGGAAAAGCGAACTTCCAGTGTCAGAACAAGATTATCTTTGCCTCTCTCTCTCTCTCTCTCTCTCTCTCTCTCTCTCTCACACACACACACACACACACACACACACACACACACACACACACACACAGGCACACCAGTCGTCACAAATTTTTCCTGTATTAAAAAATAAAAATGCCCTTTTTCCTAACCCCCACTTTTAATGACCCTGTCCCCTCCCTCCATTCCATTATCCCTCTCTCCGCTTCTCCTCTGCCTCTCCCTTCTTCCCTTTCCTTCAATAAACCTTCCTACAAATTTCTCCCTCCACTTCTTCACCATACCCAGTCCTTCTCATTCTCAGTTACATCCTCCCCCGTTCCCGTTACCCTATCTTCCCTCATCGTTACCCTCCCGCCTCCTCATCCTTCTTATCCCCTTGTCTCCTCCATTTTTCCGCCCATTTACCACTCTCTTTTCTTCCTCATCCTTTCCCTCTCTCCCCCTTCCGCCTCCACCTCATCCCCCTTTTCCACCCCTCTCCCCTCGGCTTCCCTCTCCCTCCATGAGACTTTCCCTTTATCTCTGTTCCCTCTCTGTCCATCATCCTTTCCTCCAGACTTCCCTCTGGTTTCCAATTCCTTCCCATACCTTCCTTTTCCTGTCCCCTTTCTCTCCCCGTCCCCTCCTCATCCCTTTATTAACCTTTCCTTTCCCACCCCTCCCCTGTTCCATATGTTTTGCCCTCCATACATCTCTTGCCCCTGCTCTCACCCTCCTTCCTTCTGTTCCTCCATATGCCCGTATATGTTCTCCATTCTTCCACATTAACGTTTTTTTCTCAAACTCTTCTCTCTCTTTCTTCATTCTACTTTCTTCCAGCAATCTTCCCCTCAATCCCATTTTCACCCCTTCCCCCACACCCCCAGTAAGTTCTCCCCTCTTCTTTTAACGCTTGTCTCCAGCCCTTTATAGATATTCCCCTTTCCCCTTCCCATTTTCCCTGTCCTCAGTTTCCCTTCATCCCTCCTCCTTCCCATTCTCCCCATCCATTCTGCCCTTCCTTCGTACCCTTTCTAGGTTACCTTTCCTTTACCGTGGTCTCCTTTATCACCTTTTTTTGTTTCCTTTCCTTCTTTGCTTCTCTCTTCCGCGTACCTTATCCTCATTCCTCCCTTCATTTGCTGTAGTCTTTCCCTTCATCCTTCTTATCTATATACTCTCACTTTCCCTCCTCTCCTTCCTTCTAGCCTCCTCTCCTAGTTTCTTTTACCATCACATCTCTCATTTCTTTCCTCAGTTCCCACCATGATTACATTGTCTGTATCCTTATTCTGTGAGGTGCCACCTGGACAATAGGGCTTCTGTTTTTGTCCCTAATCACTAACGACTTCTCAAGACACACTTTAATTCCTTATATAATCTGGCATTTTATCTCTCCACCTCGATCTCAAGATCCCTCTCCTATTCTTCCTAAGCACCTCACACTCTGACACTCTCCGGTCAATCTCTCACTCTCCATTATCTCCACATCCTCGCAGTGCCTCAAGGGTGTCTGTTAATTTTTCCCACATTTGCCTCCACACCACATTTTTCACGAATCCTTCCATTTACCTACTTCCCTTTCTATTTCATTTCACAGTCACTTCTGAAGAAACTTGTTTCAACACTTCTGGTTCTTGACTTATATACCTTAAAAATCGTTCACACTCCACCACCACATGTTTGGGTTGTAACTAATAAATGGTTCGATTATGAAATGATGTCTTCACTACCACGCTTACAAATCCATTTGTGTCACTGGTGTCACTGCCCCTGTTTTTTTTTTCCTTCACCCTCTCCTTCTCTTCACTATACACATTACCATCATTGTTCACAACTATGATGAAATACTTGACCCCAGCACATTTTCCATTTCTGTATCATTCACTTTTTGTTTTCGTCTTTTACACACACACTACCAAATTTCGCTGCCAGATCCCGTAACTCCACTCATCCCCTGTTAACACTGCATTATTTTGAAGCAGAAGTGGAGACAGCTCCAACTAACTAATTTCTCTCTTCATTTCCCTATCACATGTCCTTACTTTCACTTCTTTCATTACTCAGATCAAATAAACATGAAACGTTCCTGGTGGCATACAGCCAATTTAATCCAGCACTCAAGCTGAACGCCTAAGTGCACCATCCACTCTCATAGCTGCTTTTACCTCATCATAAATACTCTGGAATATCCTGAGTAACCTACCTTCCACTCCATATACTTTTACTGTCTTCCTCAATATCTGCCTATCTTCTCCGTCATAATTACAGTACATGAGGCGGAAGGTAGATTATACTCATTTAAACTCCTCTAAATCTTTCTCTCCTACCGCTTTCCTCCTTTACAACCCTTCCATCTTCCCCCCGACGTTGGATGTCTTTATTCCTACGTCTGTGCAAAGCTGTCTTCTTTTCCCTCCCGTCTGACATCCCTCCTGCTTGTTTCTCCATTTCTCCCTCTCCTCCCTCCCTTTTCTTCTTCCTCCCGTTTTCATCCTTCTCTCTTATTTTATTCCTCCTCCCTCACACTCCTCTGCCTCAGTGTGGAACTCTCTAACATCCTCCCTCACATATCTTTCCTCCACCTTCCTTCATTTTTCTCCTGTACCCCACTCCCCATCTCCCTCTTTTTTCTCACCGTTCTTTTTTCTGGTCCCCTTCTCCTTATCCTTCCTGACCTATGCCCCTTTCCTCTCCCCTTATCTCTGTTCTCCTCTATTTACTTAGTCTCTCATAACATAACTCCTCCTTCCCCTCTCTCTCTCCTTCCTTCCACTCTTTACTCCTAGTATCACCCCCTTTTTCCTCTCTCCTTTAACACCCCCTCTCACCTTTCCACCTTTTAATACTTCTCCCTTTCCCCCGTCCTAAGCCATCTTTCCGCGTCTCTCTGCTCTCTCGTCGTTTGTTTATGCCATACCTCATTATTTTTTTCTTCTGTCCATCTTTGTATGCACTTCACATATCCTTCCTCCCATGAACCTTCCTCTTTCCTTTAACACCCGCCTCTCACTTCTTCCTTTTCCTTCAACACCCTCGCTCATTACGCGCCCCATTTTACCTACTTTAATTTTTCCATCCTTCCCCCTTACTCCTTTTCTCTCTGACCTTTTCCATTTTCCTCTGTCTGTCTGTCTGTCTGTCTGTCTGTCTCTGTCTCTGTCCCTGTCTCTCTCTCGCCCTTCACTGTTCATTAAGTCTCTCACTTCATTCGTACCCCTCTCTTTCTTTTTTTTTTTTTAATCAGTTCTTCCCCCTTTCACTCTCCTTTACTCTTTCTCACGTCCCGCTGCCCCCTCCCTTACTTCCTTTTCTTTGCCCGTCCCTCTCACTCACTTCTTACCTCCTTCCTCTTACCTTTCACTCTCCCTCACCTCACCTCCTTGACTAGTGAGTATTACAGCGGCGAGGGCGTAATAGGGAATCATCACACCTACTCTCACTCTCACTACCTCCACTCTCACCCCGGGGTTTACACACGCTGTCAATCCCTCCCTGGTGATGATGGCGGTGAGTCATGGTGCTGAGCGGTGTTGGTGGTGTTGGTGGTGGAAGTGTTAATATTGATGATCAGTGGTGTTGTTGATGCTGGTGGTGATGATGAGGGTGATGGTGTCTGTGTTGGTAGTAGTGGTGATGATAGGTGTTGGTGATTATGATAGTGGTACTGGTAATGATGATGGTGGTGGTGTTGGTGGTGCTGTTACAAAAGACCAGAAAGGAGAGCAAAGAACAGCAAACCTATTGGTCCTTTCGAGCTTCTTATAGGGCAGGATATTACTATTATAACGTTTCAGTGAGTTAGAGAAAAGGATTGAAAAGCAGGAAGGCTCCCCCTCCCCGCCAAACCCTCCAGCCAAACCCTCCAACCGAAGCTGGCAAGAAATGGTAAATAGAACTACTGTGCTGCGATGATGAAGTACAGTGAATGTGAAAATGGTGGTCTTTCTTGCCGGGAATACTGTGCCTGATGATGTTTGTGGCGAGTACCATGATGGTGAGCAATGGTAGTTGGAGATGAGTCATCGTACTGAAGGAATTTAAGCGGTGATAGAGATGGTGGTAGAGATGGAGTGTTGGGCAGTGGTTTGGCAGTGATAGTGATGGCTGGGTATGGTGTATGATGTATGACTTGTGTACGAGTATTGATATGTTAATACAAGATACTCTAGTAGTGAAGTGTGCTATGATGATGGTGATGTACTCGTATGATATACATACTGATGACAGTGACACTATGGTGCCCGTGTGTGGGGAAGGAGTGGGAGGGAGAGGAGGAGGAGGAGGAGGAGGAGGAATATCGACGTGCTTAAGCTGTATTTGTGGTGTGTGTGTAAATAATAATAATAATAATAATAATAATAATAATAAAAATAATAATAATAATAATAATAATGATAATAATAATAATAATGTTAAGCGCACTCAGAGAACTCATACCTCCGCTAACGCCTATGGCAGACAACTTAGATCATCACCAACATTTAATTAACTCTTCCTTGGCCAATGACCCACATATCAAATAATTGCATTGAAATCCATCAATAACTTTCTGAGATGTTTTGCGGACATACAAGCAAACAAACAAACAGGGGTGAATGCATATCCTCCGCCACTACTACTACTCGCACCACTACAACTACTACCATTACAATACCATTACTACTACTACCACCACTACTGCTACTACTACTACTGCTACTACTATTACTGCTACTACTATTACTATTACTACTACTAGTACTACTACTACTACTACTACTACTACGACTACTACTAATATAATTAGTTTTCATTTTTGAAGGCTCCAACATGCTTGCTATGGCAGAGTCCCTGTTCAGTCCCTTAACCCTGAGATCACCCTTAATGGCCTCGTCCCATGTCTTTTTAGGTCTAACCCTCACAACCCCACTCCCAATATTAACGCTTCTTACTTTCTTCACCCAGTTATCATCCCCCATCCTCTCCACATGCCCAAACTACATTAATCTACCTCTCCTTATCACAACACCAACACACTCCAGTCTCATCCTACTTTTCAACTCTTCCATCGTAAACCCAGCCCCCCTAGGCCTTGCACGCAGGGACACACCGCACATCCACCTAATCATTGTCATTTCTTTAAGTTTGAGCCTGCTAATTATTATGATTAATATTTAAAATACCTTAATAAAGTACTACTACTACTACTGCTACTTGTAATTATATTATTAATAATCAGCTGAATAATGTACTACTACTCCTACTAGTAATTATATTAATAATAATCAGCTGCACATATACAGTATGAAACAGGTTTGTGGCTTAGTAAAGTATACCTTCATTGAGTTACTGTTTCCATTTCTCAGCGTTTTTTTTTTTTTTCTGTGTCCGACTCTGGGCATAGGCTTCACAGCCTGTTCCCAAGGCCCAGTAGTCCTCCTATATACCATACATCACTTCTGCGCTAACACTCACAGTTCTGGTGTACTAATATAGAGGGGTGTCAGGACTCTAAAATATCTTAATACATAATAGCTAGCAACATACATATATAGTCTAGAGATTAGGTCAATGTCAAACCAAGAGACCAAAAGGAAATGACGTTAGCACCTCTCCAGAATGCCTCTCACCAGCACAATAGCCCACAAACAGCACCTCGTGACCATACACACACATACACACACACAGGCTTTTAGAATATTTCAACAACAGTATAGCCCACGTGACACGGCCCCTGCTAAACAAGAATGTAGGAATCAGAGATCAGAAGGGGGCTGGCGATCGTAGCGAAAGGTTGTACAGAGGAGACTGGCCATAGAACCGGCAGGTAGTGGAGAGAGCCAATAAGAAGAGGGGTCCAATTAGACTCAGTTAGTATCTTAAGTTTCTGCATAATATATACGCTGCTCAACTTAGACTTTCTCTGAAGATAATCAATAAATCAAGATCAACTCCCTGTATTCATCTTTAACTCCTCCTGCTCTTCAATTACAAAAACAACTTTAACCAAAACTCAAGACTCACCTAATACAAGACTAAAGAGTTACATATATATAGATGTTGGCTACGAAGCTTCAAGTTCTGGTGTACTAATATAGCGGGGATATTTTAAGACATGTCGGCGGGTGGTAGATCAATAAAGTCTGCTTTATAAAATTCAGATCTTTAAACTGTTGCCTGCCCCAGCTAGGATTCGATTCTGGGTCCACTGGGACTGCAGGCCACCTCTCTACTGAGTCATCCACTTCGTCTGTACAAAAAGTATATTACATACTGATCATGATAGTAACATAACTCAAAATTTAGTTTTGGATAACTGGTACTCGTACTCTTTAGTACCTCTGTCAACAGAGTTGGAGGGGGATATGCATTCGCCACTGTTTGTCTGTCTGTCTGTTAGTTTGTCCACAAAGAGTCTCAAAAAGTTACTGATGGGTTTCAATGAAATTTTGTGGATATGCGGGTCATGGGTCAAGGGGGAGTTGATAAAAGTTTGGTGGTGATCTGAGTTGCTTGGGATAGGCGTTGGCGGAGATAGGAGCTCTCTAAGTGCCGTATTCTTGTTTCCATAGTATGCATTGTAATGAAACTGGCTACATTGTGTACCGACGTTATCATTATGTAACAATAATATGGTGTTGGTTGTTGCTGTTGTTGAGTACTCGCCGAGTGTCTAAGAGATCCATCAACCGCAAGCAACCGTCTTTGCGGGACCGCCCCGTGCAGCGAGCAGATGATCCTTTGCTGTACGAGTAGACAGTGCCTAGCCACAGCGAGACGCTGGGAAGAGTGTAAGGGTTTGGTTTGGACGGATGTCGCATTTGCATCTCCAACCAGTTAACAGGGGCATCTGTCCTAAATAACCCCATTAGTTGGTTATATGACTACCACATAACGTTGTTAATGGTTTCCTGGGTTACAGGAAAACTTTACCTTTCTTTCTCACTCAGTGTAGAGCCAGCTGAAGTGGAAAGAAAATTAAAACTGACAGGAATGATAGGACAAATCAGAAAAACAGATGGCAAACGAGGAAAAAGAATGAGAAAGGTGAAGGAAGAAGTGGGCAGCAATAGATCAAGTGAATGAAGAATTGTCACCAGCACCACGCTTTATAGTACTGGTAATAGGTATACGAGTATGCTGACATGTACATAATGTTTATTATAACCTGGACAATGAAATATTTTGGAATGATAACTAGAATGTGTGCATGAACGTGCTTACGTGCATGTGTGAGCACGTGCTTGTGTGTTTGGTGTGCTTGTGGAGCTGCAGTGGTTCTTTGTTGTGTGCAAACTGTGTGAGGAAATATATGTAGATGTGTGCCAGTGTCTGTTTGTTACCTTAATATAAGTGCGTAGCTGCGTAAACGTATTGTGTATGCAAATGTATAAGAATAAGTGAGTGTGTGTGTGTGTGTGTGTGTGTGTGTGTGTGTGTGTGTGTGTGTGTGTGTGTGTGTGTGTGTCTTTCTCTGTGTATGCGTATATGTCGCTTGGTGTTTTGGTATGCAGTGGTTGTTTGATATACATGAACTATGTAGGAAAATAAACGTTTACATATGTACGTTGTCTTGATATTCACGTGTATAGGCCACGTGTGAGTGTGGAACCATAGTGTGTGTGCGCACGTTTTGGTGGAGGGATAGTCGTGTGTGTGTGTGTGTGTGTGTGTGTGTGTGTGTGTGTGTGTGTGTGTGTGTGTGTGTGTGTGTGTGTGTGTACTTAGCTAATGCTGGGAGCTGCGCGAATAATAAGTAGCCTTGACCCTTTGATGTGTTGTATAATGTTGACCCTTTAGGTAGCTGTGTAGACAAGGGAATCTCAGTGTTGTCATCTTAGCCGCAATATCGGAATCTTGTACAGCCTACCTTTTTATGTTCTTTCCCTAATTGTGTATGTGTGTGTGTGTGTGTGTGTGTGTGTGTGTGTGTGTGTGTGTGTGTGTCTGTGTCTGTGTCTGTGTGTGTCTGTGTCTGTGTCTGTGTCTGTGTGTGTTCCTATAATTTTGTTGTTCTTTTGGTTATTACTATTCTTATTTTTGTTTTACCTTTTCAGAATTAGTTTTTATAATATTTTCTTAATTTTTCATCATTATATTACTGCTGCATTCTGACTTCCGGGTATTAATTTTGGTGTTTTCGTGAAAGCAGAGTGAAAGAAGAGTTCTGGGCAAGTGTGGAAGCGTGCATGGAAAAGTTTGAGAGGAATGAGAGAGTGTTTTTGAGCGGAGATATGGATGCAAAAGTAGGGAATGTGCAGTTAGATGGTGCAGTTGGTGAGTGGGGTGTGCGTGTAGAAGTGAATGAGAATGGCAGTACTCTAGTGGACATATTTGCGGGGAGTGGGTTGATGATAGCCAACACCCTATTTAGGCACAAAATGATAGACACGTAAACGTGGCGAGTGATGAGAAGGGTGGATGGAAAACTGAATGAACTGTAGGCAATGAATGATTATGTGTCTGTGGATGACAGAATTACATGGTATGTAATGGGTGGGAAAAAAAAAAAAGAAGAGAGGTTGAAGGAGTGGATATTCTGACCACCACTTGGTGGTGGTGAAAGTCAAGGTTCAAGTGCAATCGAGGCATAGAAGACGGGAATGACAAGAGGAAGTACATACAAGAAGGATTGAAAGGCAGCAAGTGGATGATAAAAAAAAAAAAAAAAAAAAGACAATATAAGGGAGACGTGGAGCAGCGATTGGGTAAACATAATCTGGAGCAGATGGGGGAGGTGGAAAGTGTAAGATATTCACGGAAGAAATCTGTGCAGCATGTTAGGTGATGTGTGGGATGAAGAAAAGAGGAAAGGGAGTGCAAGGAACGGCATGGTGGAATGAGGCAGTGAGGCAAGCTGTGGCGCAAAAAAAGAAAGCATATAGTGAGTGGATGGGAAACAGAGGCATGGAGGAATTTGTGAGATGGAAGAGAGAGTTATATGCAGAGTGGAAACGAGTGGTTAGAGTATGAAGAGTTAGAGTATGAAGAGAGTGGATGAGGGATTTGGAAGGAATTTGAGTGTAAAGTGGAATGTAAGAAAATATTCTGGAAGGAGGTAAAGACAGTTAGACAGGATAATAAAGAAGTAAGCAGGGGAGTGAAAGATGAAAATGGTAGACTGATAGTGGACAAGGGAGAAAAAGTGACCAGACGGAGAGAACACTTTAATGAATTGTTATACATAAAGAATTAAAGTAATGCGTGTATAAGTGGCTGGGGGATGGTAGGGAGAAGGAGGGATGTGAAAAGGGAGGAAGAGATCAGTAGGATGGAAGTAGTGGAAGCAATGAAGAAAGTCAAAATGGGGAAAGCTCCATGAACTGATGGAGTGCATGGTGAAATAATGAAGCATGGGGGAGACACGGTAGTGGAATGGGTATGGAGGATGTGCAGCTTGGCCTGGGAGGACGGTAGAGTCCCGGAGGATTAGAAGTAAGGTATAATTATTCCCCTGTACAAGGAAAACGTGAAAAAGAAGTGTGTGGTAATCACAGGGGCATTTGTCTTCTAACTGTAGTGGTCGGATATTTACTGACAGAGTTGGGGAAATAACAGAGGAAATAGTTGGAGAAGAACAGGGAGGTTTTAGGAAGGGAAGAGGTTGTGTAGATCAGATATTCATTCTTAGATCTTTAGTGGAAAAGTTTCTAGAGAAGGGAAAGACGTTGCATGCAGCCTTCATGGATTTGGAGAAAGCATATGACAGGGTGGATAGACAAGGATTGTGGAAGGTATTAAGAATATATGGAGTTGATGGGAAAATTTTGAAGGCTATGAAGATTATGTATGAGGGTGCTAAGGCTGCAGTGCGTGTGTATAGTGAACTGAGTGCATTTTTCTATTTGAAGGTTGGATTGAAACAGGGATGTGTCATGTCTCCATGGTTGTTCAGTCTGTACATGGTTGGGGTTATAAAAGAAATATAAAGTAGAACAGTGCATGTTTGAGCGGCCCTAATAAAAGAGGGCAGCGTTTGGGAACCTCCTGAATTGTTGTTTGCAGATGATACTGTATTGTTCAGTGAAGAAGAAGGGGAACTGCAAGGCTTGGTGAATGAATTTCCTTCAAGGTGTAATTGGAAGCACACTTGTTCTGCGGTCTTCAAATTCTAGGTTCGATTCCTGAGTTTGTAGTGTGATCGCTGGACAAGGTCTTGGTTGTAACTAGACGTGAAATAGGGACATGGTTTTCGACGGTGGCGTGTCAAAGGAAAAACTGGGGAAACAAAAACTAAATGTCTTCCTTGATGAGCCAAATGTACTCACCAGAAAATAATTTTCTTCTTCCTCCCCAGTCTCCGGTTTGAATTGAGTCTGATTTAGATGACACACGACTTTATTATTAAAAGTTAGGCTGTAAAGGTGTGGACACGCCTCAGGATTCTCCGGATAAATTTCTGGCGTATGTGATGGTAATAAAACAAGTATGACTCTTCCGTACCGTTGCAAACTATACTCTGTCATGAATGATTGAGGCTATGCATATATAATAATTACAGGTGTTGTGTAAATGAATAATGAACAAGAACTTATTTTGACCTTCACACACAAAGTTCCAATAACATGACCGTCAATCATCGCAAGTGTAGCCTACCATCCTGGACCTTACCTAACACGGATAAATTACACAGACTTCTTCCTTCCTTCCTTCCTGGGTCTTCCATCCTTCTCTGATTCTGTAGATCACAGTTGGCATACTCAGGACGGTACATTCCAAAGCAGCATATTGTTCATCACATGAGGTCAGTAACATCGGTACTGTGAGACAGTGAAAACATAACACTTATTATTTACACTTAGGTCATCTGTCGTAAAGCAGCTGTCAGGCCTAACATGTGTAATACTTTTCATTCCGACTCAGAAAACGTGAACGCTCTTTTTTGAGGCGTATCTAATTGCAGTGGAGAAAAATGAAACTCATTTGTAGTAAAACATGAGTCATAGGTAAATTTGTCAGAACGTGCAACCTAACTGTAAAATTACATATAAACTTTCTGCCAAAGTATGCGTAGCTTGTGATTAGATAATACTATATGGTTGGGAGAGGTTATTTTCTCTTTAGAGTTAACAAATAGTAATGGCACAAGACAGGTATTCGTAAATAAAAATATGAGAGAGAGAGAGAGAGAGAGAGAGAGAGAGAGAGAGAGAGAATCAGTGTACAGCCTCTGAAGGTATTTTAAGAAATTAGAAATTTCACATGTTATTAAAATGAGACAGAGAGAGAGGTTTTCCTTAGCCACCTCATGAAACTGTAACAGAGGTTAGGTGGTAGTCTGAGCCGAGGGGTACAAAAAACAAAGACTAATGGGTGCTTAAATAGACTGATTATGTGAATATTTAGTATCGCAGAAGACAACAGAATATTTGATACTAAATCTTGCTTCCCTAACCATATGAGGAAGCAGTGAGAGTGATGCCGTGGCGTCTCCCTTAAGACTGCGCTCCCCAAAAGAAGTCAGACAGTAATTGAGGGGAAACCGGAGAATGTACATGAGGCAAAACAGCACAAAAACCATTGAAGAAGAGTGCATTTGTAATTAAACAGATAACATTGTAAAGCAGTAAATCGTAGAGTATATGCAAGTTTGAATTTACCAATGAAGGGAAGCCACAACATATAAAAGAGCACATGTGAAGAAATTACGCCCAAGAGGATACATATGGGTTTCAGTTTTGTTTTCCCAACGTTGATATGCCGCGGTTTCTTTTACTAACATAAGGAAAAAAAAGAATAGTTTACACGAAGGAAAATCAGAGAATGAAATGAAACTTCAAGAAAATAATATATGGTCCTACACCTCGTTCCGCTAACCACTTGAGAAGCAGTGACAGGTATATGCAAGGCCTTGATATGTAGATGGTCTCCTTTAAGAACGCTACCTTTGACTCTCACAAGTCTTCCCGGGCCGGCCAGAATAAATAAGAGAACCGGAGAAAAGATTAAGACTCACTGATTAGCAACTTAATGAACTCGGGAGGAGGCGCTTGCTTTTATAATGTATAATAGGTTATGAGAAGTGTGTTTGTGTGTGTGTGTGAGTGTGTGTGTGTTTGGACCGTTGTGAGAGTGCTTAGCTCTTCACCCCGAGGACGTCATTGATATTCGTGCTGTTTCGATACAGTGTATTCACATCTAGCAATGAACGAATTAATTCAACCTATTTCAAAGATCCCTGAGTATTCCGTTCCTGGAAACACGCTGTCTCAAGGGATAGGGTGGTTTCCTTTCGATCTCCTTTCATACTGAGCCTGGGTTGGAAATTATAGTGGGCACAGGGAGTATATTCATTAGTTTGCTAACTTTGGTTCGTACCCTTTCCTTTCACAGTACAGGGATGACATATATAGACTCACACACAAAAAGGCAATGTAACACTTCCTATATCACAAGCAGTCCTCTAGACATGTCTCCCTCATCCGGTCTTTGTCAGCATGAGGAATGGTAAGTTATAGATATCACTCTCCCTGAAAGGAGGAGATATGGATCTAGAATGGACCTCATACGGACTGATAATTATGTTTACAGATTGTTTCATCTCCATCCCAAAGAATTATCTGCTTAACCAAAATATAGAATTTAATAAATTCATTGAAATACATGTATCTATTTAGCTGTATTCTTCTCATTACAGTAGGCAGGCAGTTAGGAAGGTTACAGGTACCGCAGAAAGTACCGATATTTATAGGACCATGATGATGAACTTTTTCTTTTTAACTCCGCCAAGGAGGTTATGTTTTTGCCGGTGTTGGGTTGTTTTTCTATTTGTTGCTTGCCGGAATTGAAAGTTTCTGCAACCATGTTGGTCAGTTACGTGTGATTGTCTGTCTGTCTGCTCTCTGCAGGTCACGATTTTGCGCCAATCGTTCTGAAAAAAGTTCAGGAGGTTGATATCCATAAACATTGGAAACCTGTTGTTTTTCTTCAAAATCGGTCAAAGGCCCTGGGCTGGGTAGGGGGTTGAAATCCCTCAATGGCCGTGCATCCGGAAATCGTCGGGACCCAGTGACCGAACAGTCCCAGTACCATTTTTTCAGATTTTGAAAAACGATTTTTTTTCTTAACAAATTGAAGAGAAACGTCTGGCACACCTAGCAATGCAATTTTTAGCTTCCTAAACCCATCCTGTGCTTCGCAATGAAGGAAGAAAAATTTCACCAACACTCCAGTGAAAACTAAGCAGACAATCAGATCCATCCGGCAAGGGGGGGAGGGGGAAGCAGGGAGGGGGGAAGAAGAGAGGAAGAGGGGGGGACCTATCCATCAAGCTCTCTGTCGATGGCAGTTTCATCTGTCTGTCTGTTAGCAGGATTAGTCAAAAAGTTATGAAGGCATTTTGCTGAATTTTTTGGAGAAGGGTATGGCCCAAGGAACAATCCATTACATTTTTGGTGGTAATCCGGATCATCTTCCAGATCCAGGAATTTTTTGTTTGCTTGAGCACACGATATCCTCAAATGTTCTTAATGAATCTCAATTAAATTTTGTGGAAGGGTGGGCCATGGGCCAAGAAAGAATTAAATTTGGGGGCGGATCCGGATCCGGATCCTGCATTGGCATCGGTAGATTTATGCACTCCTTGAGTGCTCTCTAGTTTTTTTTACGTGTGCTAGTCTCTGAAACGAAGAGTGAGAAGAGGAAGATGAACAGCAATGAAGGACGGAGTGCTGACGAGTTAAGATATGTGTATATTATGGTCTGTATGTTCTCTGTGGTCATGTACTGTATACTGATGTATCTATACTGTTTGTAGGTACAGTACAATGTTCATATATATATATATATATATATATATATATATATGAGAGAGAGAGAGTGCACTTGTGTGTGTATATATTCTTATGCCCTGTATGCTCTAAATCCCGTACTAGATTAAACTACGGCGCCTCCTTCCTCTGCCAGCCGCGCACAGAGATCGTTGTCAGGGGAGACTCAAGTAAACCACCAACCCACTCCAGCCGCCAACCCCAGCCCACACACCTGGCTTCATATCTGGGTGAGCAGCGGGAAACTTGCCCTTGTTACCTAACTTTACCCCATAATTTTGGCGCGAGTTTGCAAATATTTTTTTTTCTTAAATTTCAAACCAGCTTACTCTGTTCATTAATCGGTAATGAGGGCAGGAGGGGTGGGGGGGGGGCAAAGATGGAGGTGATCTAGAATGGGAACTAACAGTGACAGAGAGAGGCGATGGCAGGGAGGAGGGACAGGGGACAGTAGACAGCAAGGGCAAGTTTTAACAGAGAGAGAGAGACAGAGACAGAGACAGAGACAGAGACAGACAGACAGACAGACAGAGACAGAGACAGTCAGACAGACACACAGACAGACAGAGAGGCAGAGAGTAGCAAGATGGTTGCGTTCGTGTGAATGTGCCTCTTCTCTGTTCCTGCAACGAAACTTATATCTATCTATCTATCTATCTATCTATATAGATAGATAGATAGATAGATAGATAGATAGTGGGGGCGCTCACCATCCACTCACTCGATGTAGTGCTGCTGTCAGTTGTCTGCCCTTTCCTCTCCTCCATCCTTCTTTCCTTCCATCCTCTTCTGTCTTTTCTTCATTCATTCCTTGTCCTTCTGCCTACGGGTGACTTTACACTCCTTCTTCTGTCTTTCCTTCATTCTTTCCTCTTCCTTCTGCCTGTGGGTGACGCTATACTGAGCGACAAGCCAGATGGTGTCCTGTACACCAGGAAACCATTTACTACGCTGGGTGGTAGCCATATAACCAAATTTTGTCGCCTGGTGGTTTAGTGGGTAAATATTGCACTCCAATCGGATTGAGCCGGTGAAGGTCTATATTCAAGGGGTGGTTGGAGTCGATTGGTCATGTAATGCCACTCAGGGATGAGTGAGACTGGGCACTCTCATCTTAAATGCCGGGACCAACTGCCTAGCCCCGGGCTCCTACGCTCCTCATGGGGCAATGTAGAATTGGATGATGGTTTTATATATATATATATATATATATATATATATATATATATATATATATATACAACGTTAACCAACCTGTACGTAACCAACTTAGGCTTAACATACGTTAACTTGGCATAACATCCTATTTTGTTTGAGGTGATGAGAAAGGTGTAACGTTGCTGAGTCTTTTCTCGAGGCACTCGATCCGACGTTGCCAACATGACTGGATGACCAATTTCACTTTAAAAAAAAGAAAGAAAAAAAAAAAGCAGCCAAGAGGAGCTCTACTATTGTGCAAAATTCAATTTTCTTGACACAACTCCTATAAGGCCTGGACCCCATTCTTCAAGCAAGTCCAGTAACAGAGTGAGTGTGTGCTTGAGAATGTATTACATTTAAGGACAAGTAATATAATTGTCCGCTCCTGTGGTTTTGGCAGAAACTACTGTATGTCATAACAGTGAAGAAGTTTATCACATCTCCAGATTTCTCTTTTTTCCAGCACCATACATCACGCTATATGCTCTCAACTTTATGTATTTACTTTTTTCAGTATATTTTGTTTGTTCTCGTCTCTCCTTACCCCTTATTTTCATCCCAGGTCAAAACTATGATTTGTCCGATTTGTTTTGTTGTTGTGTGGCACTGACTCAATTGTTTCTCCTAACCCTTGCTTTGCATCATATACCACTACAGAACTATAGTATAGTTAGTTCACCTGTAACTGGCGGATATTTAACTTTTGAAACTTATATCCCCAGCTCAGTAGCCAAATAAGACAATACGAAAGCTCTTCGCTATATTGTTTAAATAGCACTTCATCCTGAGCAGCATCATATTCTGATGCTAATTTGTTGTTGCAGCTTGCCATTCAAGGTGGAAAGATAGCAATATTAATCCAAGGTAAAGTGGACAAAGTATATTTTCTTCTCAACTCTCTTGATAATCCATTTCCCTATATTCACTCCCAGGGGGATATTCTGGTTTGGTTAAGAAACTTCCTAACACATTTTCCTTACCAGTTTATTTTGAAACTGGTGTGTCACATAAGTTCCTATGACTTGCTCTCAGCTGACTAAACTCGTCTGGCGTTCGGTGATATAAAATACTAGAGTTATCCCGAACATATTAGTGTTAATGGTACCAGTAATAACATTCCTAGGCTCTAATTTCTCTCCCAAAGCAGAATAAAATCGTCTGGCGGTGGTTGATATAAAATACTAAAGATTACTAGACCATGAACGGGTTAATATATTCTTGTATAATTCTTCAACCCAAATCGGTATAGGAACAGTATGAATAGCCCGTAAAAGAATGATTAGGTGTACAGTGCAAAATAAATCGTTAAGGAAGAGTTGCCACGAAGCTCCCTAAGCTATAGAGAATGGCCTCAGGTCAGGGTATTGATGTAGGACTCATTTTCCATAGCACTTCTTCTTTCCTCTCTCTAGTCGTTTTGTTCTCTTTTCTTATCCCTCTTTCGTCTCTTTTCATTTTCCTTAATTTTTTTTTCGTCCCGTTTTCCATTTCTTTGCTTCTCATTTCTTGTCTCATTTCCCAATTTCCATCGTGTTTAACTTTTTCTCCTTTCCCTTTCCGTTTCTTAAATCATCGTATCTCTCACGTATTTTCATTTTGTCTGACTCTTCCTTCTTCCCATCTTCACTCCCCACTTTCACTGTCCTCATTCTCTTTTCCGAAGCTTTTACTTCGTTTAAGAGATAACATTTCTCTGCTTTTGTTATTCCTCCATCATTCCCTTCTCCATGCCCTATTTTCCCTCTTTCCCTGCACCATGCTTTGCTCTACCGCTCCCTTTCTTACACCTCTCTCTCACATTCCTCTTCCATAACACCAAGAAGATGAGGAAATGTAGACTGAAAAAAAGCAAAAAAGAAAAAAAAAACGAAGAAATAAAAGTTCGACTGTGAACCAGCACACCCTGAAAAAGGCCTTGACGTTGACTTACTGCGTTACTGATTTACTGAGAACTTGATTATCTTATGCCTCCCAGCTCAGTGTCCAGCACTACAAGCCAGCCTTTACTGTCTTTCCTCGGGACTCGTTCTCTGTCGTGAGATTAGGTAAGTTTTGACATTTTCAGACTCTGACGTTTAATCAATGGGATGGCATACAGTAGGCTAAATTTTATGGGTTATTTTCAGAAGGAAATCAGTGTCCCTCAAGGTTTGCCGAAGGATGCATGGTTTTCAAGATAGTTCATATTTTTCTAAGCTTTTACGAGACTCAACACTCTCTCCTAAGGTTGGCAGTTTCCAAGTGTCCCCGCCTCAAAAGAGCCTGGGAAATGCTGAGCGTAACCGTGTAATTGAGTAATTTACGTGTGTGTGTGTGTGTGTGTGTGTGTGTGTGTGTGTGTGTGTGTGTGTGTGTGTGTGTGTTTTAGGATCCGACAGATGCAATCATCGAAAGCTCTAGTTTTACATTATCTTTGTCATTTACAGATTACTTTATTTAACTTACAAGAAATTTATGGTAGTGAATTGATTAATGAATGCCCCCTCTGTTTAAAAAAATCATACAAGCCGAATAAACCATATGGTAGTTGCAAGACAAATAACGTACTGGTAGTGAGGGAACTGACCTAGTTTGATGCGTTACACTCCTTTAAGCCTACCTTTATTTCACCGCATTCCTTCTATCTCTCCGCCATCTATTACTAAGATTAATATTAATGTGGGATGCAAGACTCCTTAACACCTCTACTTCGGTTCATTTTATCCATAATACTCGTACACTTCAGTATTCTACATGTGATATCTATGTTTACTATCAAAATATTTTAGACAAACAGTACACGACACGGACACTTTTTTTTTTTCAGTATTAGCTACCATCTCACAATATTAACTTAGGGTACGGATATAGCTGGAAATCAGTCGCATCAATCAACCCATTCAGTATTATAACAAGTTTTAAAACTTGTGCGCTACAGTGATTTTATTCATTTTAGGACTGACCCGCCAGAAGTGCATGGGAGCCTCCCAGGCCCTCTTGTCTAACACACTTCATCACCTCCGCTATACGCATACTCCTTCCTTTATTCTCCTCACCACCACGCCTGTTCTGTCCTGTAACACATACTTCTAGTTCCTCCCCCGCTTCTCCCCCTCTTCCTCGCTCCTTGTTTGCTCCCCCATCTCCACACCCTCTCTGCCGACCTCCACACTCCCTCCCTTCTCCAATCACCTCCACACTATTTCCATCTCCCCCACCTTCACAATCCTCCTTCCCACGTCTTCCCAGCCATCCCATTCTTCCCGCATTTTTGCTTTCCTGTCCTCTTCTTCTCATGGAATTTCATTTAGTCATAGTGTTCTCTCTAAAAAGCAGCCTCGTTTGGACCTCTAGGTTGTTTGATTGTTTTCCTGTGTACTCCTTTGTACATTTTCTCACTCATTCCTCAACCTCAATACTCCCACCCCTACTGCCACACTCCTTTTTCCCTCCCCTAACCTCTACACTCCCACCTATTTCTTCCCACCTTCACACTCCCACCTCTTTCTCACTATCTCCACACTCCCACCTCTTTCTCACTACATCCATACTCCCGTTCCCCTCCCCACACTTCCACACTCCCCTCTCCCCACCTCCACATTCCCTCTTCTTTTTCCTTCACACTCCCTTTACACATACCCCCACCTCCAGTCTTCCTTTCACCCAAATCAACACTCCCTCCTCTTTCTTCCCACCTCCAAACACTCATTCCCTTCTCCCCACCTCCACAATCCCTTACCTCCACCTCCACAATTCTTCCAGTTTCTCTCCACCTCAACATTGCCTTTCTGCTCTTCCCGCCTCCATATTCCCTTCTCCTCACCTTCACACTCCCTCCCTTTTCTCCCCACCACCACACTCCCTTTCCCCTCTCCCCCCATCTTCACACTTCCTCCTCATTCTCCTCACCTCTCCCTCCCACGCTTTCCAAAACATACTTCTCTCTCTCTCTCTCTCTCTCTCTCTCTCTCTCTCTCTCTCTCTCTCTCTCTCTCTCTCTCTCTCTCTCTCTCTCTCACACACACACACACACACACACACACACACACACACACACACACACACACACACAGGCACACACACACACACACACACACACACACACACACACACACACACACACACACACACACACACACACACACACACACACACACACACACACACACACACACACACACACACACACACACACACACACACACACACACACACACACAACGGGAATGAAAATAAATCGGAAACTAGCACAAACAAGCACACTAAACAGCAGGAGACTCTAACAGCAACCACACATGAATCCATAGGCAGCCCTAAGCCGTGCCTGTAACGCTTCGTCCTTCTTCCTCCTTCTCTTCAATGGAGAAAAGCCGCGCATTACCCTCTCGCCGCTGAGCAATGTGTTGCATGGTAAAAGTATAATCAGACATGTTAAAAATGTAACGTTCAATTCTATCCTCTTATTAAGGGGAGAACAGAGAAACGTTCTATGTGTACATATAGGGTGTGCCGTGCCCTCCTTAAAGGTAAATTTCAAAATGTGCAGTGGCCAGCGTTGCAATAACATTAATTAGAAACTGAGAGTAATTGCTTATCTGCGCACATAGGGTATGTAATTTATATGAATATAAATTTTTAATCTAACCGAAGAAAATCTGTCATAATTCAGAACGACTTGCCTCAAAACAATATTAAAAAGTAGTTAGGGAAATATTGGTAAGTCAGTATCAAATAGTTACTACTTGGCCTAATAATTACAGATTTCAACACGTGATACACAACAAAATATGGAAAGAGAGAGAGAGAGAGAGAGAGAGAGACGTATATCTGTAAGACAAATTCTTTTTCTATGGGCATAGTTGGCACTCATTTTCCTCGTCCTACCAGTATGTTTCTGCATATGACACTTTAATATCATGTATGATAAATATTTAACGCACGGATGTATTTTTTTGTTTTTAAAGGAAAATATGGTTAAATTACAAAGGGATGAAAACAACAACAGACTCATAGACCGTCTCAAGGCTCTTTGTGTTAAGGTAGGCTCCCTCCACCCTCCAACTCCTCCAGCCGAAACCAACAGAAAAAATTAAAGTCTGTCATGCATAAAATACAAACTACGTTGGCGAGTTTATAGGAAGCTAAAGTAGATAACGTACTGGACGCCACGATAACATGCAAGGGACGATAATATGAAGTTAACATCAGGCGCATAACGATATTACTCTGCGGTTTCATCCTCAAAGACCTGGACTGAAGAAAATGCAGTATAAGTAGTAAATGTATTATAGGTGAACACGTTACTTAAGCTGGGAATTAGAAGTCACATATTAGTCCAAGCTATGTTTAATAATAATTCTGCGTCAAATTCTAGCAGCCTAAGAATATATCTCTAAGGAAGAGTAAGTCTCATAAAAGATAGTGCAGCTCAGTAAACACATGCAGAAAAAGGTTAAGAGGGAAAGCAAACTGGGGAAGGAGTAAGTGAGAATATTTTAACGAGGAAAACGTTAGAAAAAATCCAGGAGGAAATACGAATATTGAAATATGAAGAAAACGGGAGAAACTGGATATGAAAAATTTGGTCGGATAATATATATGGAGAGAGAGAGAGAGAGAGAGAGAGAGACAGAGAGAGAGAGAGACAGAGAGACAGAGACAGAGACAGACAGACAGACAGACAGACAAACAGACAGACAGAGACAGACAGACAGACAGAGAAGGCAAGAGAAAGAAGATGAGAAAATCAGAAAAGATGGAGAGGGGAGGAGAACAGAGGCGGGTAATGGAAAAATTCAGTAAAGAGGAGGAGAGGAGGGAACAGGGCAAAGGAGAGGAGGAAAGAAGAGGAGGAAGAGATAAAGTGAAGAGGGAGGGTAGGAGAGGAGAGCAGACAATACGAAAAAGAGGAAATAAAGGGAATAAAGGGAAGATGAGAAAAGAAAACAGGCGAAACTAGGGAATAGCATCGAAAAGGAGAGGAGAAAGGATGGGAGAGGAGAAAAGGGCAGATAGGAGAGGAGCGAGGAGAGACTAGGAAAGGCTTATAATGAAGAGAAGACGAGATAAGGAGAAGCAAAAACTCCATTTAGGGATGCAACGAGGTGTATAAACTATATATATATTTTTTAAAGAGAAACAAGGAAGTAAAGAAAAGGCAAGAAGGAAAATGGAGGAACATTAAGCGAGCCATGATGAAAGAAACGGTTGAGAGAGAGAGAGAGAGAGAGAGAGAGAGAGAGTTGCCAAAGCTATCTATCTATTGCCAGACGCCTCAATCCCGTTCGGGGTGGCCACAAACAAATCGCCTCCACGTCGCCCTGTACCCCGCCATTTCACTGCCCTTCTCCCAACTCACCCCCCCCCCTCTCATATACCTCTCCATCCCATCCCTCCATCTCATCCTTGGCCTGCCCCTCCCTCTCCCACCCACCACCTCACTCACATACACTCTCTTCGCCAGTCTTTCACCCTCCATCCTCTCCACATGGCCAAACCACCTCAGTGTATTCCTCCTAACACTTCCTATCACATCCACATCCACACCACAACGCTCCTTTATATCCTCATTTGTCAGCCTGTCTCTCCATGTGCCTCCATAGGCTCCTCTTAAATAACTCATTTCCACTGCTGTCACTCTTGACTTGTGCCCTTCTAGCAACGTCCAAGCTTCACTTCCATACGTTAGAGTTGGTATCACAATACTGTCATGTAGTAACTTTTTCACTTCCATGCTCACTTCCCTGTTTCTTATCACTGCTTTCAAGGAACCAGCAACCTTTCTTCCTTGTTGTACCCTTTCAAGCACTTCACCCTCCAAACCTCCATCCTTACTCATCACACTACCCAAGTACTTAAACGTACTCACATTTTCCAATTCCTCACCATCCAACCTCGCTGTACATTCACTGACTTCACCTCTCTCAAAGACCATCACTTTACTCTTCCCTACATTCAACTTTAGATTCCGTTTCTTACACACTCTCCAAAACTCATCCACCAAACCTTGCAGCTCCCCTTCGTCTTCACTCAACAACACAGTATCATCTGCAAACAACAGTACAGGGAGTTTCCAAACACTATCCTCTCTCACCAGGGCCACTCCCTACCTTGTACCTCTTTTATTACCCCATCCATGCACAGATTGAACAACCATGGAGACAAGACACATCCCTGTTTCAACCCAACCTTCAAAGAGAAAAATGCACTCAGTTCACCATCCACAAGCACTGGAGCCTTAGAACCATCATACATACTCTTAACAGCATTCAACAACTTCCCATGTACTCCATATATTCTTAATACTTTCCACAATCCTTGTCTATCCACCCTGTCATATGCTTTCTCCAAATCCATGAAAGCCGCATACAACTTCTTTCCCTTCTTTAGAAACTTTTCCACTAAAGATCTAAGAATGAATATCTGATCTACACAACCTCTTCCCTTCCTAAAGCCTCCCTGTTCTTCTCCAACTAATTCCTCTGTTATTTCCCTAACTCTGTCAATAAGTATCCTACCATACACTTTTCCTATTATGCTAAGAAGACAAATGCCTCTATGAATACCATACACTTCTTTTTCCCCCTTTCCTATGTACAAGGGAATAATTATACCTGACTTCCAATCCTCCGGAACTCTACCTTCCTCCCAGGCCAATCTGCACATCTTCCACATCCATTCTACTACTATCTCTCCCCCATGCTTCAACATTTCACCACACACTCCATCAATTCCTGGGGCTTTCCCCGATTTAACTTTCTTCATTGCTTCCACAACTTCTATCCTACTGATTTCTTCCTGTCTTCTCACCTCCCACCTTCTCCCAGCCATTCCCCAGCCACTTATACTCGCATCACTTCCATCCTCTATGTTCAACAATTCCTTAAAGTGTTTTCTCCATCTGCTCACTTTTTCTCCCTTCTCCACAAGTAATCTACCATTTTTATCTTTCACTTCCCTGCTAACTTCACTTCCACCCTGTCTTACTCTCTTCACCTCTTTCCAGAACATTTTCTTACAGTCCCTCCACTTTACACTCAAATTCCTTCCAAATTCCTCATCCACTCTCTTCTTACTCTCTCTTACTAATCTTTTTACCTCTCTCTTTCTTTCTATATATAACTCTCTCTTCCGCCTCTCAACTTCTTCCACGCCCCTATTTCTCATCCATTCATTGTATGCTTTCTTCTTTTGTGCCACAGCCTGTCTCACCTCTTCATTCCACCACACTGTTCCTTGCACCCCCCTCCGTCTTCTCTTCATCCCACACACCACATCACATGCTGCACATATTTCTTCTGTGAATATCCTGCACACACCTTCCACGTCCCGCAGCTGCTCCAGTTCATATTTGCCTAATCGTTCCTCCACTCCTCTCTTATGTTCTGCCTTTTTCTCATCCTCTTGTAACCTTTCCACTCTCCTTGCAAATACTCCTTCCCATCCTTCCCTTCTTCTATTACTGCATCTTATTTGTTTCTTGATTCTGGCCACCACCAAGTAGTGGTCAGAAAGTCCACTCCCCCAACCTCTATAAGCTCTTGCATCCATTACACATCTTCATATCCTTTCATCCACACACACATAATCAATCATTGCCTTCCTTTCATTCAGTTCACCACTCACCCTTCTCATCACTCGCCATGTATACCTGTGGATCATTTTGTGCCTGAAGAGGGCAGTGGCTATCACCAACCCCCTCCCAGCACAAATGTCCACTAACGCCCTACCATTCTCATCTATCTCAGCTGGCACACCCCACTCACCAACTATTCCATCCACCTTCACATTCCCTACTTTACCATTCATATCACCCATCAAAAACACTCTCTCATTCCTTCCAAACTTTTCCATGCACACTTCCAAAATAGTACCATTGAAACCAATTACCTGTGTAAGGCATTATATTTGGCTGCCAGTCTCGGAATTCGAATCGTATTAGAAATGACAGAAAATGATCTGGTATTAGTTCGGAATTTATTTGTAATTTTCTCTGTTCATGGATGTAGCCATTCTTCTTAATGACTGTAACGACGACGATGATGATAATGATTAAAAATAAGAATGATTACGATGACGATAAACAATGATGATGATGATGAGTAGCAGGAGGAGGATAGTTCGACTTTTCTTTTTCAACTTCCTTCGTTTCTGGAACCAACTCTTCTCCATTGTGTTGGTGACGGCGGCGATGATGATGATGATGATGATAGTTTGATTGCTTATATTTTTTGTCTGTGAAATTAATATGCCTTTATTATATCTGGATGATAAATGGATGGATGGATTTTTGTTTATAGTATGGGGAAACTGGGTTCTGCTAATGATAACGATGATGATTATGATGAGGAGAGGGAGACAGATGAGGAATAAGTAACAGCAACCAACCTGATAAAAACTACAGTAGATTGAAATATATAAAGCCCCTGAAAAAAAAAATGGAAGATTTGTGATACAGCACAAACTATTTATTTGTGTTATCGTGCTTAAAGAACAAGTGATGAAAAAGAGGACTTATGTACCTAGGAGGAAAATATGGAAGCTGAAAAACCAAGTAGTAAGGGATGCCTTCTATAGCGGGTTGAGGAGAGTGGTGGCTGAACAGGGAGCTGTAGACAGAGGCGTTAATGAACAGTACAGAGCCCTCAAGAACAATTTCTTGAGAGTTACTAATGTAACATGCTGTTGGACAAGAGGACCACCAAGACATAAAGTAACTTGGTGGTGGGATGAGGGTGTAGAAGCTGCAATTTAGGAAAAAAGAAGGCTTTTCCAGGATTGGAAGAAGGGTGGTAGCAAAGAGGAATATCTGGCTGCCAAGAGGAGGGCTAGAAGAGAGGTATACTGGGCAAAGTCTGAGTCACGGAGACTATTACTTGATAACCTAAATCATGGGGAAAGGAAAAATATGATATTTAGGGTGGCAGATCAGGTGAAGAGGGATAATCGGGATATTATAGGTGAGCAGTGTGTCAAGAATGATGAAGGAAGGGTAGTGGTGAACAGTGAGGATATTAAAGATGCATGGAGAGAGCATTATAGCCGGTTGTTGAATGAGGAGTTTGACTGGGACAGGGAAGGTTTGGAGCCAGCACATCCAGTGTTTGGCCCTTGGCCTTTGATTGATGCTGCTACTGTGAGTGAGGCAATAGGCAGGATGAAGGTGGAGAAGGCAGGAGGTGTGTTTGTGTTGACTGCCGAAATGTTGAAAGCCTCAGGGGATATAGGGGTGAGGTTAGTCACTGACCTGATAAACAGGATTATTTATGAGTGTGTTGTCCCAGATGATTGGCTGAAGAGTGTAATTGTAAATGTGTATAAAGGGAAGGGTGATGCCCTGGAAAGAGGAAATTATAGAGGTATAAAGCTTTTATATCAGATATTGAAGGTAATGGAGAGAGTTTTAGAAGGTATGATTAGAGAAAGAGTGAATATTGATGAGATGCAGTTTGGGTTTATGCCAGGTAGGGGGACCACTGATGCTATATTCATTGTTCGACAGCTTCAGGAAAAATATATTGGTAGGAGAAGGGATCTTTATTTTTTTTTTTTGATTTTGAAAAGGCCTTTGACACAGTCCCTACTGTAGAGAGGTGGTGAAGTGGGTAATGAGAAAGCTTGGCTTGGAGGAGTGGCTGGTTAGGGTGGTTATGGCTATGTAAGTGGGTGCTCACACCCAGGTAAGAGTGAATGGAGATTTGAGTGATGAGTTTTCCGTGAATGTTGGTGTGCATCAGGGGTCAGTCTAGAGTCGCATGTTGTTTATCATGGTACTTGAAGCCCTTTCACGTGACTTTAGACACGGACTCCCGTGGGAGTTGTTGTATGCTGATGATTTGGTGCTGATTGCAGAGAACGAAAGGGAGGCGAAGGAAAGGTTTAGGAAGTGGAGAGATGGTATGGGGCACAAGGGCTTAAGGGTAAATGCAGATAAAACAAAAGTGATGGTATCTAGGGTTGGTGGCGGTACTGTCAAAGACGAGGGAGAGTGGCCATGTGCAGTTTGCCACAGGGGCGTGGGAAGTAATTCCATCTTGTGCGGTGTGTGTGATAAATGGGTGCATAAGAGATGTAGTGGTATCAGAGGTAGGCTGCGAGATAATGCTGATTTTATGCGCACAGCGTGTTGGGGTGAGCAGGTGGAGATTGTCAGACGAAAAGATCGAACTTGCTGGTGTGGAAGAGTTTTGTTATTTGGGAGACATGTTGTGTGCTGGAGGTGGGGCTGGAGCTAGCTCTGTGGCTAGGGTGAGACGTGGTTGGAAGAAGTTCAGGGAGCTCTTGCCTCTCCTGACATTGAGAGGACTCTCCCTACGTGCTAAGGAGTCTTTGTATGCAGCATGTGCTACGAGTGTAGTGTTGTATGGTAGTGACACCTGGGAAGTGAAGGAGGAAGATATTCGCTGGCTCAGACGTACAGAAATGACAATGATTAGGTGGATGTGCAGTGCGTCCCTGCGTGCAAGGCCTGGGGGGGCTGGGTTTATGATGGAAGAGTTGAGAGGTAGGATGGGACTGGAGTGTATTGGTGTTGTGATGAGGAGAGGTAGATTGAGATGGTTTGGACATGTGGAGAGGATGGGGATGAAAATTGGGTGAGGAAGGTGAGAAGTGTTAATACTGGGAGTGGGGTTATGAGGGGCAGACCGAGAAAGACATGGGACGAGGTCATTAAGTGTGACCTCAGGGTTAAGGGACTGAACAGGGAGGCTGCAATGGATCATGCTGCGTGGAGAGCCGCCATTAGGTGACCAAGGCCGACACATGCAAGCATGTTGGAACCTTTAAAAACGAAAACGAAAACGAAACAGTATGAGGGAGGAAGTTCATGACAAAACATGATGAGGGAGGATGAGAGTGAGGAAGAATACAGAGTGAGGGAGAAAGAGGGTGAGGAGAAGGACATGGTGAGGAAGGAAGACTGGGTGAGCAAGGAAGAACGAGTGAGGAAGAATTAAGATAAGGTGAGGGAGGAAGAGACATGTTGAGAGAGGAAGGCGGGATAAGTGAGGAAGAGAGAGTGAGGTTGGAAAACTATGAGAGGGGAGGACATAGGAATGGAAGAAAGTGAAAGAGAGGTGGAGAGAAGTCAAAGGTGAAGGATGAGAGAGAACATGTGATGGAGGGAGGAGAGGGAAGGATACGACTGCTGCTTCTATTTCTGCTGCTGCTGCTGATGGTAATGATGATGGTGATGATGGTGATTACAGTATTGGGGATAAGATTTATACCAAAACAACGATGACGATGGTAATGATAGTAGCGACGATGATTATGATAACAAAGATGATGAAGGGTCAACAGTAAACACAGTAAGTATCCATAGTACACGAATTTACGGGCGACAGAGAACGACACGTACTAGAAATTCGCGTACTGTGAATACATAAACTTATGGGAAAAATTACATTCGAGTGGCACCCCCCCTTCATGGGCAACCCTTGAGACTCCTTTCAGACCTAAGTATTGTACTTTACAGGGAAACTATCTGAGACATATACCTAATATAAAGTAAACCAACAAGATTATGGCTTCACTAAATCAACAAGAATATGACTTAACTAAACCAACAAGAATATGGCTGCTCATCTTAACCCAAGAGGACAACAGGCTTGATGGAGGTAAGAAGGGGATCCGAGGCAGGATGAGGCACCTAGCGTGCATCTCCTGCATCATCCACCACACCACCCAACACACCACCTTCCTCACAACTCTCATCACCAGCACTTTCAACACTTTCACTACGTAATGCACTCACTTCGTTCATAAACCCTTCAAAGTCTATTTCCGACACATCAGACATCGCATCATCGCTTCTTGGGGTGGCAATGTCGCCTGCTCGGGGTAACCCCAGAAGGCCACTTTGCTGCCCGTCTCGCTTACAATGAGTTCAGTTCGGGTACTAATAAAAAAATACACACACACACACACACACACACACACACACACACACACACACACAAATAGGTCCTCACGTACAGTGAGGATCGCGTACTCTGAACTCTCATACTGTGGGTGCGTACTGCACTTCCGAAGGAGACGATACAGAGAGAAAAGTGACAGTGATGGATGTATAAGGTTGAAGGTGAGAGGGATGGGTAATGTGAACGATTTAGAAGCAAAAGAGAGCAAAAACGTAAGTGATGATGTTGGTAATGGGCTAAAGTTGGAGATGATGATAATGGTAAGAATGAAAATGATAAATGACAGTTATGATGATGATAAGGGTATGAATGAAGAAGATGAATGACGATGATGATGAAGATGATGGTGATGATAAGAATGTAGATGATACGCTGATGTTGATAATGATAATGATGATAACTTTGACGATGGTAATGGTAATTTTGACGGTAAATTCACAGCAACAATGTATCGAATAGCTCAAAAGAAAAAGACAGTGTCAATAAGGAAGACCAAATGGAAAGTTAGATAGAGATACAAGGAGTTGAGAAGTGAATGGTGAGTGTTGTAGGAAAGCTGAGAGGAGAGGAAAAGATACAAATGATGATGATGATGGCGATGGTGATTATGAATTTATGGTGATGATTATGGTGGTACTGAGAATGATGCCAGTGCGAACGATGATAGCACGATGGTGGGAATGATGATGTTAGGGTTAATGATCATGAATTAAAAATAGATACTGGTACAAAGAATATTTGTAAAGAAAAGCCATGAAGATAGAAGACAGTTAAGGTGGAAGGCAAAAATTTAAAAAAAAAAAAGTGAGAATTGAGGGGAAGGAGGTCAGAGGTCACGGGTGAGCGAAGAGAAGTGGATCAATAAAGAGGAGGTGAAGAGAGAAGTGACGAAAACAGTACGGAAAAGGACAACGGAGAGGAAAGTGAGAGAGAAAAGGAAGGATGTCAGAGGTGAAGGATCAGAGTGGAGGCTGGAAGGGTGGGAAGAGATGAGGGAAGGATACAAATGCCTCCTCATTAACTAAAGTGCACATCGTCCTGTGGGTAAGGCTCTTGAAGAGCTTTTAGTTTTTGTTATATTTTCCCATTAGCCTTAAACAAATCTTTTTCATACATCACACTCCCTTCTCATTGTTCCTGAGATGGGGAAGGGGGTGGGGAACCTTGGACATTAGCTCCACAATGGAAAACTTTTATCTTGGTTTTGCTTTTTTCTCCTCCATTTTCACCTCACTGGAATGCAGTCCCATTCTCACATCGCCAGAAAAAATTGCATGGACACAAGTTGAAATTTCGCATGTGAAGTCCGTAGTGTTATACAGATATAATGCATCCTGCTGCACCTGTTTCTGTGTCCTGTCAAGTCCACGCATAATAGTGATAATAGATCATCAAAAAAATGATGTACCAGTTCTACGTAGGCATTTTATTAAGTTGTGAGGGTGACATGAGGGTTGTAATTTTTACCTCCGCCAACGAAGCTGGAGGAGGTTATGTATTCGTCTGTCTGTCTGCCTGTTTGTCCAGACTATATTTCGAAGAGTTCTCAATGAATTTCAATTAAATTTTGTGGAAGGGTGGGCCATGGGCTAAGAAAGAATTGATCAAATTTGGGGACGGATCCAGATCCTATGTATAAGATCTCCAAAAGTTTTCGATGAATTTTAATAAAATGTTGTGAAAGAGTGGTTCATGGGACACAGAACAACTGACTAAATTTTTGGGCTGATATGGATCCTATGTATTCCACACTATATCTCCACGGATCTGGATCCGGATCCTTTTTAATGGCAATGGCATTGGCGGAGGTATGCGCTCTGAGAGTGCATTCTAGTTTTCTTAGTGTTTTGCATTCCAAGCATGAAAACTCCACGTACATATTTTACGAGGTACAGGAAGTATAATATATATACGGTAGTCTCCGCTGACTATATAAATTGAGTTCACATCTATTCATATTTCCTACTTCAGTTGTTCATTTTACTGCAGTAAATCAGTGATATATGGGTTGTACGGTTTACAGCTTCTTTTTCTCGAGTTTGTAACTGGCTTGATGTTGGAAAAAACTGATAAGAATGAGTACGCGTAGTGTAGGCTGTAAAGTTTATTAGCTTAAACCGTAGCAAGAATTCGAAATATCGGAAGAAGATATGTATTTATAGCGGCAGGAATGATTCAAGTAGAAGAACATACATACAGAGTTTCTGTACTGCAACAAAATTAACAAATGTGGTAGAAATTATCGCTTAGCCACCGCAGCCAGATGTCCTATTTGTTACTCTGGCTACCGAACGAATGATTTGATGTATTTTAGGGGGAATTCTTGAAGTAAAAATGTTTGTGAAACTAGATCATAACCCCTGACCCCAGGTCCAGATTCATCATATGTCAGTATCATCGTCTGGACGTACTAAGAATTCCGGTATGTACTAAAACTGTCAATGTATAGTAAAAAATAGCCACTTTACTGCGCAAAAGTCTGTTTTACCTTACTCCTGCTGTCTCAATAGATTACGATATAGACAGCTTCAGAGACTTTAGGAGTGAGTGGGTTTGATATAACCACATTAAATCTGTCAGCAAGAACTGTGATTCCTAATGTTGGATAAAGTCATCTGGAGGCACCATGACTAAATGTACACACACACACACACACACAAAAAAAAAACGTCGTTGTACTAGAATTGTAAAATTACGAGAAGGACGTGTGTGTGTGTGTGTGTGTGTGTGTGTGTGTGTGTGTGTGTGTGTGTGTGTGCTATTATTCCTGATATGATCAAGAAATATTGGTAAAAGCAGTGCGTGGAGAGAGAGAGCCAAGGAACCTTAGGTGCTCCAAGGTTTGGCCTGAAACTGGGATGGAGTGAAGTTAGCACTGGGGCTCAGATGTATGGGTTGGGAACAAGGGAGAGTGAGGCAGGCAAGGCCAGGGTTAACGCGTGCCTGGGATCAAGTGAGGAGGCAACAGAGAGTAACTGACTACATAGACTACTGCAAGAGCTTGTCACTCCATCATATTTGCAGTCCAAGTTGCTGTTATTGCACGTGATAACGTTATGTTTTGCATAGCATATGGGTTCACAAAGTATTCGTAAGGCGTCCACTGCATGATATTATGAGGTCCACAGTAGGCTGAAAAAAGGAAGGTTTTATATCATTCACTGACAGTAATTGAATGTGGACCCGGACATGTGATACCTCCTGGCAGTGATGCAGCTTTGACTTCAACTTATTGAATGGAAGCGAAGACATTTCTGCTACTGATGAATGGGACTCAAAAGCTATTTTCTTCCGAACCCAACTAAGACTTGTTACTGACAAAGTTACGAGTTAAAATCAGTAAGCTTGTACAGGAGGCTGAAGTAAGCTGATTGTAAGAGAAATATTTTTTCAGAGAAAAACAATTGTTGCAATTTGTCATTAATTACATGGGCAATTAAATCACAGTAATTTGCCACCGAAAGAAAGGTGCTGCCTTTAGTTCCTAGTCAGCAGTGTATACAGCAGACACGGGCAACAAGCAACCTGCTGCCCGGGTGCACCTTTCGTGCTGACCGTCGAGCCATGTAATTGCATGAATGTCCGTCCGCAGCTCAGAAAAATGTAACTTAAAAACTTGGTAATGGCACACTGTACCAGATTTGGCACTTGAAACATCCATAAGAACATTTGGTACGATGTTTGCTAATTTTGCACTGAATCTGTGCTTATATTCTTATTTTTCTTTTTTTTAAATAAATAATGTTTCTTGCATTTATATTATTTAAGTAATATTTGGTAATCCTTACCTTTAAATTGAATTATTAAGAATCATGCTCCGAGATTAAATATTCCTCCAAGATTTAACCGGCTTGTGTCAAGGCATCCTACCCAATGACAACAATGTCGATTAAAGTGCAATACATCCTCATTTTTATAGTATTAATAGTAGGTAAACAATTGTCACTGTATACCTTGTCATTACATTTCATCATGTAGCGAGAATATTCGCGTTTCAGTATAGATACGACTGTATTTAGAGTGCATCAAAATGCAAATACATACGGTATGTTCAATAATACAATACATATTAGTGATCATTATCATATTTTTTGTATTTTATGTTTTTAAGGTAGTTGCTAAAAATAACGTCATTTAATTGGTATGCATTCATTCGTGGCAAATATACCTTTAGATTAATTTCACAGGAAAGTGGCCCGACGATCGATAAAAAATCATAGTCATAGTAAAAGTATGTAATTCTGATCACCGCCACACAATATTATTCATCCTATGGTAGACATTTTGATTTGTGGGTGTTAGGAGAATCTATTTGCTCTGTTAGTGTAAGATATGTTTAGGAGTCTTTTAATCTGTTGGTGCTAGATGAGCCTGAGAGAATCTTATTAATCTGTAAATGTTATATATACCTTGGCTAGGCTTTCTGATGTTCAGTTGTTAGATATGTTGAGGGATGTCTTTTGATTTGTAAATATTTGCCATACCCACATGTTTTTTTGATCTTTAGGTGCTGGATATACCACAATGATTTTTTTTTCCTTTTGTTGGTGCTAAATATAATCTTCAATAATTCCTTCACTACGGATGAGCCAACCATAAACTACATAAATAATTTAATGGCAGCAAACATTAAGTACAAACGATAGCGAAAGTCTCCACCACTCTGAATAAATTTCGTCTCTAGTAGAAAGATTGAAGCAGAAATGGTGTCATGGTACTGAAGTGTTTTGCAGCAGTGAAAGCGATAGAATGTAGTTAACCTTCTTACTACAACGGCTTATTTGTGTATTAATTCTTGATACCGGCACATAATTTTATTCATTTTATGATAAACTTTTTTTTTTTATCTCTAACGATCAAATTTACCCTTAATTAGTTCCTTCCTCAAGACAGAGTCTTAAGCCAAGTGCAGTAACGTAGAGTAATGTAAGAGTAACATATAAACGACGTACTCGAGTCAGAGGTTAATCTTCTTAGCTGCCTGGGTCTCTTCTTAGCTGAATAAAACCGCCTACCATTATCCGACGTATAATAAAGTAGATGTACAGTTTCCTTCTTGTGCATTCTGCGAAAACATGTATACTCTGTACCTAATCCTGCGATATGCATGACCGTGATGGTGGCATATGCGAAGTGGTGATATGTCAGGATACACTGAGCTGTTGTGGTGGTGGTGGTAGTAGTAGCAGTAGTAGTAGTAGTAGTAGTAGTAGTAGTAGTAGTTTGCGGATGAGAGCTCTTTCTAGTACATGTACGAAGAATTCAAAGCGATATTTGTCCTCCATCCCCTATTTTGCATCCTTTATAAGGAATGAAGCAGGGAAGGGACTGATCCTCCTGAAAACGGTAGTGGAAAGTTTTGCAAAGTTGAAGACGTCATTAAGGAACCAGACACACTGACCTGAGAAGTTTAGTTGAAGGCCCGTGTTCAATTTCATCTATTTCTTACTGTTCTTATTTTAGAGAGGGGGAGCTGACCCCCTGGAGTCGAGAGGGGGGAAGGGGGTCGCGCTCCCGAAATATCGCACTGTGGATGAGAGTCCATTGTCCAACATATAATAAGATATCTGCCCTCCTATCACTATTTCTTAGATTTTTTTATTTGGTGGGGGAGGATGACTGCCCCTAACAATCATTGCTGGAAAACTGTGTGTAGTGCAAAACCTTCGAAGTAACCAGATGAACTCACCTGGGAAGTTTTTCAGATCCATCAAATAGCCTAGGAGGAGTTTAAGCGCGCATACACACACACACACACACACACACACACACACACACACACACACACACACACACACACACACACACACACACACACACACACAGGGTGAACTCGCGCAACGGTATATGAAGAGTTGCAGAAAATGATACCATCTGGCTTCGCGCAATTGATAAATAGTCGTCTTAACCCGGTCAGTCCGATGTAATATCGTTTTCTTCTACTCCTACTGTTTTCAGATGATTATTTTCAGCTTCGAAAAGAGGCACAGCAATGGAGAGGTTAGTGAAAGCCACAGTATTCGCCAATGCAATTCCTCAGTTTCCAACAGCTATTTCTAGGGTGAATAAAAATTCTGGAAATAGGAAAAAAAAATCACTGGATTCAATGAGTTAAGAATGAAGTGGTTAATGATGTCTGTTTGTAACCCTGGCGGAGTAAGGCGGAGTACCCAGGCTGAAAAAAATAGTGTGAAACTAGCCTTAATACGAGTACAATATATGTCCTTGACTGCATGAGTTATTAACAGTGTAAACAGACTGAGGATTATATACAGCAGTAAGTGAGCAGTGTAAACAGACTGAGGATTATATACAGTAGTAAGTGAGCAGTGTAAACAGACTGAGGATTGTATACTATAGTAAGTGACCATGAAGACATCGTAGCATATCTTTCTTAGCGATTTATTTTTCATACACCTCTGTATGATCTGGTCCTTTACTGAGACAAATTATGTCGATACAGAAGTTTATACGTAACATTAAAGAAAATATTTGATTGCAGAAACGCATATACATATCACTGAAAAGGCCACTACGGAACCCGAATGACAACAAGAACATTGCCATGGTAAGAGATATACTGTTCGAAGCAAGAATCTCAATAAAGATACACGAAAGCGACTCAGTATGACCTTGAACTTTGACACCTTGACCTTGTTGATCTCGTCCCTTCGTACTGTATCGCTGACAAAAGTTTGGTTGAAATCCGTCGTGGAGTTCAGGAGATATCGCACCCACAAGGATAAACTAAGTCGACCCCATATGACCTTAACCTTTGTCCCTTTGAGCTAACTGACCTAATGAGTTCATCATCTCATACTGCATCAATGACAGAAGTTTGGTGAAAATCCGTCAATGGGTTCTGGAGATATCGAGCCACCAAAAGAGTGTTACGGACCCACGGAAAAACTCACGCACGGACGGACAGACCAATCACTTAATGCCTCTTTCACCATAGGTGGGCAGAGACATTAAATACAGATACAATATTATAGTATATCGGTAATCATAGTAATAAACTAATAATAATATTCATAATTATTTAAGTAGAGAAAGCAAGATTGGTCGCACGAATAGACTTTCAGTCTGAAAACTTCTTTTTGTGTATGAGTTCGTACCTCCTGATGATTTCCTTTAAAAAATATCATTGTTACTGTACGGATGAATTATGGTGAATAACTAGCCTACTCCAGTTCAAAGTCTCTTTTAAGCCGAGCAATAATACTACAGAAATGGCATCCCCAGGCTTAACGGTGTTAATTTAGCAGCAATGAACGTCAAAGCAAAGTTAATGCAACAAGCATACAGTTAAGAGTCATGAATGCAACACCAGCTTTATATCTACCAACAATGAAAAAAAGAAGTCATATCAGTATCCTTCGTTCTACAACAGTAAAAATATACTATATGCAAACGGCAAAAATATATGAAATACAGTATCATTTAAAGGGTGAATTATGAAAAGATTTGCATAAACGATTCGTACGATTATCTGCAGAATTAATAGGCTTTATGGATAATACATACCTACATGCATAAATACATACATACCTTACATATACAGAAATGCATACATACATAACTTACATATACATAAATGCATGCATACATATCTTACATATACATATATACCAATACATACATACATGCCTTACATATAAATAAATAGATCAACACATACGTACATACCTTACATATACGTAAATACGTACATACATACCATGCACATACGTGAATACATACATACATACCTTACATAGATGGATAGAACAGCCATACAGTTGATAATAAATTATGCATGCGATTAGCAGTAACAAAAAAGTAAAATAATTACTGTGTTGTGTTGGTGAACATGGAATCATTGGTATTCCGTTGAGCGGGTGGCGGCGGCCCTAACAAGCCTTAACTCTGACAGTGGTGGGGAATAACAGGATTATCCCCACACCCTCTCCACCCATATTTGATACACACACACACACACACACACACACACACACACACACACACACACACACACACACACACACACACACACACACACACACACACACACACACACACACACACACACACACACACACACACACACACACTTACCTTAGGCCATTACACACACCTGATACGTGCTACACCTATTGCCGCCACCTGTACCTCTGTAATCACAACCTCGGGCCGTATCCTAGGTGGCATAGGTGTTGTAGCACTCCTTCCTTACCGATTTATTTTGCGTATCGCACCTAAGCATTCGTTTGTATGTTGCTTGCGTCGCTTTAATAGCGACAGAGTTTGCATAAAAAAACACAAAAGAAGACACTGAGGTATAACGTGCAATATTATTCGCCAAGGAGGCGATGCAGTGAAATCTCTAAATCCATTGAGAACACACACCCACAAGCATAGTGTTACCAAGGGTCGTATTCTGAGTGGCTTTGGTTATTTCGTAACACATTTCCTTTTGTGATTTATGCAGCGTATAATGAATCGGTATCCTCGTGTATACTATTAATGCTGCACACTATGTCCATATTAAAACGATATGGGTAACATACTAGACACTATGTCATATTAACACGATATACAGTAGGTAACATACTATACACTGTTTACGTTATATTAACACGATATAGGTAACATACTAGACACTGTTTACGTCACATTAAAGTTATACAAGTAACATACTAGACACTGTTTACGTCTGTCATGTGAACAAAATAAAAATGAAGTTTTATGAAGTCTGTCTCTGCCACCCAGACTACGTGGACCAGAAACAAGATGTAAAGACACAAGGTTTGGCCACCAGAACCGCGTTCTTTGCCTCACATGACGTCACGCTGGCCACATGGCCCATGAGTGTGGTTTAATGGGTCATTTTCCGGCACATGACGTCACGCTGGCCACATGGCCCTAGAGCAGCGGTTCTCAAACTTTTTAGTGGGTGACCCTATTGGGAATATTTCAAGACTTCACGACCCACGGGGTAAAAAAAAATCACACACACACACACACACACACACACACACACACACGCACGCACGCACAGAGTAACCGGTATATAGCCTATCATAGTTATTATGAATATGGTAATAGTGTAATAAGGATAATTACAATTTCAATTACGTACATAAAAGACATTAAAAGCATTAGGCCTATTCTATGTCCCTCCGACCATCAAAATTCCTCTCGCGACCCACCTTCGGGTCGCGACCCATAGTTTGAGAATCACTGCCCTAGAGTGTAGTTATATGACCAGTGTTCCCGCACATGACATCACGCTGGCCACGTGGCCCAAGAGTGTGGTTCTGTGGCTTATATTCCCGCACATGACGTCACGTTGGCCACATGGCCCAAGAGTGTGGATCTGTGGCCCTTATTCTGATGCCATACTGTAACAGGCATCGCTGCACCTCTCCTTGCTGCTATGTCCTGATTATATTTTAACACTGCCTTGTATACTATTAACGCACTGTTAGTGGCGACTTAGTTTGCATCAGTAACGTACAAGAGGATACTGCGTGTCATGTGCAGAATAATTCGCTCAAGGGGCGGGACAATTAAATTTTCGAGCCACCTAGAATAAGGCGCCATATCGAGCAAATGTTGGCCAACAATCCCCTAAAATCACTGTGATCTGCCTCCAATATTTCTCATTTTCCCCTGAACATGCGAGTATCCTTCCTTCTCACATGCATATACTGTGTGTTTCTCATCGCTATCACATAAAAATTATGTAACACTTGTCCTCATCACAGCCGGCAGGGAAGTGTTGGCAAACTTTTGATTACCATTGTACGTCTATTGGTACGTGGTATCTCACTAGTCAGGTATATATGCTTACATGGGCAGTTCATAGGCGAAAGCAGCTACCCAAATTTTATCATCAACATCATCACCCTTCCTTTTTTCATACCTAAGGTAAACTGGACATAAAACTCGCTAAGACAGAGGTTTAGAAGATACAAGCCAGGGGCCGGGTACTTAGTACACGCTATAGTCTTGACGTTCCCCGCACCTCACGTAACTCTAGGTTACCTGGATGTCGTTTATTACAGTTGTACTTAAAACATGAGCATCGCAGTGAGTGCTGGTAACTCCAGTTCATTAATTTGAATACCTCTTACTTTGATAAAAATCTAGTGCGTCCATTAACCCACTGAATCCCCAACTTTTTATAGTATCATCATGGTGCCAGCAGACGACTTTATTTATATATATATATATATATATATATATATATATATATATATATATATATATATATATATATATATATATATATATATATATATATATATATATATATATATATATTGGTAGATAGATTCAGACACATTTACACAGTGGACGTTCCAGGGACCTTTTTTTTTTAAGCTGGTTGGCTGTTCTCTGTAGTGTTCACCTGAGCTGGTGGTCTTATCTTGACCAGTCTGGTGAGCACAATAGCGGAGAGGCAATCAGCTTTTAACACGACAAAGGTCCCAGGAACGTACAGTGTATAAATGTATCTAAATTCCTCACTTTTGTACGGATGGACTCTGAGTTGCCTGAAACATAAGAGGAATAAAGAACTCAAGCTCTTTCCTATTTTTCCCTCCCACCCATTCTTATCCATTTGTCAAAATGAACCAAGCATATATCTATCTATCTAATATATATATATATATATATATATATATATATATATATATATATATATATATATATATATATATATATATATACATATACCCCCTTCGCTAGTCATATCCCGCAACCGGGAAAAATTAGTTTTTAGAAAGCAAAAATAATATGTAAAAGAGGCCCCCGTGCCGAAGAGGTTAATGCCAAATTCTCCAAAAATAAACTCTTCGCTCGGGAAACGCTTTTCTCTTATTTTCCCTCCACACGATTTGCCACGTGATGACATTAAATATATTGTAATTCTGCTTCTTCACTATTAATAGTAAATCTTCCTGGAAGATAATCATGTAGTGGATGCATGAATAAAATTAATGTCATCGGCCTGTAGACGATAAAGCATCATTTTGCAGAATCACGATCAAGCATTACATGAAACTGAGGAAACAACAATGAGTGAGAATTTTGAGAGTAAGAGCTGCTATCAGTTTTAAAAAGGACTTAATTTTATTTTTCTAATCAAAGGCGAAATGTGCAAATTGTTTTATGTGAATCATCATCAGCAGCAGCAGCATTGCTTACATGGGGCTGCGAATTACCAACCACAGCTTTTTGAACTTTCTGGATTACATAACACTTTAAGGCTTCAGTAAGTATCTCGTAGCTGAAAATAAAAATGGCGTCAGCTGGATTATAAAACTCGACTTTTTGAACATTCTTTGTGACATAAACATTCAGGCTTTCATGATTCACTTCTAGCTGAATCAAAATATTTGGCGTCAGCAAAAATTTAATACTCGTTGCCCCGACCATGAAACTGTTTACCATAAGAGTATGTCCCGTTACTTACAGTTTCTCATGCCTGGGAGCAACAGGCTCTTTCTAAACAGAGATTTCGGGTCACAGCATCCCTAGGCTTATTCAGAGATCGTGGGTGTCCAACCCCCCCCCTTTTCTCTCTCTCTCTCTCTTGTAGCTGGAGAGACATGCAGGAAATACTAATTCTTTCTCCTCTTTGTCCCCCTTAATTGTTTCACTAAGAGACATCAATAAGCTGAATAAAATCGTCTGGCGTTATAAAGAAAAGTTAAAAATTGTTATTGTACAAATGAGATAAGTCTTTCAGCCTGACGACATAACTTGTATTTTACTTATACTATCACACAACGATTTTATAAGGCTGAGGAGAAAAATTTTCAGCTGGAGGATTTAAGATAACATCTATACGTGGTCTTTCTTTGGGTATACATAATCGTCCGATAGTAACAAGAATATAACAGAAAATGTCACCATCATCATACTGAAGTGGTCAGACAGAGTGCAGGTGTCCAGATCTCGTGGTTTATTCAGTCATGTTCCATCATTCAAACTGGAGGCGTGGTTTAGCCTCAACGGGTTAAAATAAGTGGTTTATGATTCCAGGGGATACCCGAGAGAATTACAGATCTGTGGTTTTACCTGCAGGGATTCAGCCACTGCTTTGTTTCTGAAGGAATGAACTTTTCAATGCAAAGCCTAGATTATGGTTTATGTGTTAACGATGGCTTTTACGTTCCTCCTTATTAATTATTGACCTACAAAGTGTAAAAGTGGAGCAAAAGGGATTTGTAAAATGGGTAGCTGGCAGGATGGGATGGAATGAGTGAGAAGGACAGGATGAAAAGACTGAAGGGAAGGACAAGATGAAGAGTGGATGGGAAAGAATGAAAGGAGGGGTAGGAGGGAGAGTGCAGAAAGAGACTGAAAAGAAGGGAAGGATGAAGGAGGACGGAAAGGAGGCGGGGGGGGTGGTGAGAGAAAGAGAAAGGTGAGGGATAGGGAAGGAGGGACGGGTAGTTAGTGCAGTAAATGGAGGCATGGCAGCGATTTAGGAAGGTAGAGGAAGAGACTTAATCCAGAAGACTTATGGTCGTGTTTTTTAATCAGAGATCGCAAGGAAGTCAAATTCTCAGTATTTTTTTTCACTTTGAAACAAAAGTTGGAAAATAAAAGTTTGGCCTTTTTACCCCACTGTTAATTGCATTATGTACAGCGGAATGGTATCTCCGGACGATTTCCTTCCCCTTAGGATACAGTTGTCGAACTGAAGAGGTTATGAACATCCTTCATAAGCTTCTGTACTAACAGCCTTTCCTAAGTTGAATAAAATGATCTGGTTGTTGCAGAATCAAACAGCAAACAGACGTCAGTGTACTGACTGCCAGATTACCTCTACACTGAATAAAGTCGTCTTGTGTTAGCATTAACAATACATCCGAGTTCGTTCAAAGCAGAATAAAGATTGACACCATCAGTCCGATGACGTAAATTGTCTTGCATCCACTTGACGATCTTACTCAACAACTGTATTCAACACGAGTTATGAAGGGGTTAATCAAAGGCTACATCTAACCCATCAATTCGGATAAATCTCTTCCAGGCTAAATACCGTATATGTGTGGGCGTCCCCAGGCTGAGGGAATTTTTTTTTTTTTTTTTCTTTAAAATGGTTTCCTTCGTGTTTTATTGGTGCTACCCTTAAATGATTTTATTTTATTAAAGGAGTTATAAATGATGCTAAAATATCCATTAATCTCTTCACTACGAGGTTTACCCTTATACATTCACCTCTGATAAATATATTGCATTATATTCTTGCTGTAGCCGGCCCACTGTATTCAGATTACGCAAACAGTCATGTAAGCAAGGAGTTAACGAAGGCTGTTAATTACCCTGAAGTTCAAGAAGTCTGTCACTGAACTGATTATAAATGTTGGGATGTTCGAATAATTAATTACAGAATAGCCTCCATCACCAGAGTGTAGGGATTAAATTCAACAAAATGTCTGGCGATAGTAACAATTAGTTTTAAAGCAGTGGTGATAACAGGAATAAGGAAAAAAAGAAAAAAGAAATGCTGTGGATAGCAAGAACTAATTATGGAAGAAGCTGTGCAGAAGAGATTAACCCCTTTGCTACGAGGACGTCAATTTTCACTTTGTTCATCCTACTTCAGCGCCATTTTATTCAGCTTAGGAGAGCCAACTGTTGGCGAAGAGGTTAATGAAGGTTGTCCCTAACCCCTGCAGCTCATGAGATCTATCCTTCCTAAGCTGAAAACTCTTCTGGTGGCATAAAGAATACGGTATAGACGACTATATGTTGGTGAAGAAAAGAATTTTAACAGAAGAGATCATAGTTCGAAGAATTTACCCTGAACTGAATAATAACGTGTGGCGGCAGCAGTTACACTGTGTAAAGTATGATCTGCAGCTGAGGGGAATATGTTACCCGGGAAAGTTACAGGAATCTGTTTTCAACGCTGATGTTGGCATTTTCCGGTATCAGGAGATAACGTGGAACTGACCCGAGACGTGACTGGTAATTTGTGCTTTGTCGTGTTGTGTGACTGCTGATTACAGCGGATGTCTGGTATTTCAACCTTAACTGAGTACGATGACGATTTTATTTTGTTCTTGATATCTCTAGACGATTTCATTCTCCTCACGAGGGACAATTCGAACTGAAGAGGTTAGATGTAACCTTCATTTAATTCCTTCAATATGATAGACCTTTCCTAAGTTGAATAAAATAATTGGGAAGCAGCAGGAATAAGCTGTAGTAAATAATACATCATCGTATTCAGTGGGTTAACCGTTGCAATCCGATGACATACTGTATATTACAGTATATTTCTGCTACCGATATCTCCACTCAGTTTTATACAGCTTACAGGAGAACGCAAGAAGTGGAGGGGTTAGCTAATCTCGAACCTAATCACTCCAGCTAGAAGAACCTCTTAAGCTCATTAGATTCGTGTGAAGGCAGCAGAAGCAAAATTAATATAACGTTCTCGTAGAGAAGGGGTAAAAAGAGGAATTCCAGACACAGTCTATGATCCGAACGCCGTGTCATAAAATAGTTTCAAGATAACAAGAATATATTTTAAAATATGTCATAGGAGAGAAGGGTAAGCCCTTGCTTATGAGGGCGTCTTCTTCACTTTCTATGTGCCATCTCCAGACGCTTTTGTTATATGATGTACTGATTACCAATGGTGATTTCATAATCTGTTTTAACCCCATCACTAAGATGATGACGTGCTTATTTGTGCTATATTCAGCCAAGTTTGTTTTTTAGCGTGCTGATTACATGGTTGCGTTTGGTATTTTCGTTTATCTGCTGTTTTAGAGTTGGAGGTGTGTAGTGTAAAAAGTTTAAAATAGTTTAATTGAGTTAATACCGCGGAATTAGAAGGAAAGGGCAAACCTGAACGAGATAAGTAACGGTAGCTTATATTTATCCTGCTGCTGCCACTGACTCACTTGGGCGTAACCTTCAGACTTCGTCCAGACTGCCTTATTCATCAGAGAGAACTTCAAGCAGTCCAAAAGTTAATCGAGATAGTTTTAAACACTTTGACTAATGGAATTCCCCGCACCTAATCAAAACTGGTTTGTGCCTGCCTGCGTTCAACTGGTGCATCCATGGAGGGAGAAAAGATTAAAAGAAAACAGGTGAATTTGGTAGTGTATTTATTTCTAACACATTCCATAACTGACGATGACCGTACTTAGATTACATTTTCTTTGAGTCATTGTTTGAGTGTGTGTGTGTTTATATATATATATATATATATATATATATATATACATATCTGTATATATATATATATCTGTATATATATATATATATATATATATACAGTATATATATATATATATATATACAGTATATATATATATATATATATATATATATATATATATATATATGGAGCCTCTGTGGTACAGTGGTTAGTCTGCGTTTTCGTACACTGAAGAATGAGGGTTCGCTCCCCGCCAGGGTAATAAACTTTGGGAGCGTTCTTCTGTCCACGTACTGCATTGGTGAACAAAAGGGATGCTGTGGTTGAACCAGTGTCGCATACTATCAAGTATGCTTGCACCCAGTCGGCTTGCGAGGGCAGATTACACTTGGTTCACAGACTACACACACATCCAAAGTCACTCCAACACTACCATTACACCTACAAGCACTTCTAACCCTACATACACTCTCTACTAGACAGTGACCGCCTGGGAACACCAGATGCTGTTGGCATAACGTTCTCCCTACGTGTCAAGTGGGGTTGGTCGAGGATTAGTGCCCCTCCCTGTAAAACAATTAACTCTAAGCCCTTGGCCACCCTGTTTGGGATACATGGCGTCTGGCAATGGATGGATATATATATATATATAAAACACCAATTTTTACGTCGTCACTCATCTTAGACAAATTTGCAGTGATAGGTACATTCTAGTTGATCCACTTTGCGCCCTCTCCAGTTCGTCTTTGGGGACAATTACTGCACGTAATATTCGAGATGCGGAGGTAGTCTAACTAGCAATGTATTAAGTTAATAGGTTGTCAGGCTTATTGTGCCTGAAGTTCTTTACGCTGAAACCTAACATATTGTTCGCCATGCTACCAGTTGCTGCATCAATACTGGTGATAATTCTTTGATCCTATTCGTCGTTCTCTTCCGTCAGATGTTTACCAAACATTTCCTACCTGTATTAAGTGATATTATCACCAAAGTGCATAAGTTTATATGTGTACAGTCTACATTATATATCATTGCCATTTTACCAAATTCCTTTTCCACAAAGAAAAGACGTTCAAGGGAAAATGATGAGAGGACGACCTAACACTACTTCACGTAAGTAGAGGATAATGATGGGCAAGTATACTCGTACGCGAATGGGAAGACAAAGAACGATTTGGTAGGGAAGTTAAAAAATAGTACTCTTAAGTGAATTTGACGGGAATGAGGAGAGGACGAACGAGAGCGAAGCGGAAGAAAAGTAACACCCGCCTAACTATCCTCCTATTTAAATCCAGATGCCATCATCCTGGATGGGGTGGCCACAGACGTATCGTCTTCATGTCCTCATGTCCTCCACCAATAGGCCTCTCTCATCCCAGCTCGCACCACCTCTTCTCATGCATCTCTCCACCCATCCATCCAACTATCACGACCTCGATCTCCCTCTTCCTGTCTACCCATCCAAGTAATTCACAAACCTGTATACCCGTATTTCCAAAGTAATTCCCGACTCTTGTTCTGGTGTCAACATCTTTTTCCATAAGAAGTTGTAGTATCACACATTTTACATAATAATTTTTAAAGCTGTTTAGTCATAATTAACAGCGTGTAATGAAGTGTGAATGATGAACAACCAAATATCATTTCGCTGTTAGCTGTGGTATAGAAGAAGGTGGATGGCAGACCACAAGGGCCACCCTGTTTCAATTATAAAATGAAGGTTAGGAGAAGTGAAAAGATATCTGAATAGTGCGTAAGTGTAAAGTCCTGGGGAACCATTTATTATGTTGGTATATGTGAATGTACTTAATGCCATTTAATAGAGGTGTATAATGTGCTAGTAGAGTTGTCATTTATCTCTACTTTTTGCATAAGCCCAGAGTATATGTAATGCTTGGCACCTCACTTTTTAGCTGACCTCAGCACCGCGCCCTAGTCGGCTCGGTGAGTGTACAGCGTCAGAGGCCGTTTTACAGTTTTAAAGGGAGGTTGTGTCGCTCTTACACATCTCTCATGTCGCAGTTATATTATTCTGTGCCCAATAAAGAGAGATTTAATCTGCTCATTTCTGTCACCTTACGCTACCACTTAATAACAGACCAGCTTCCACCTTCTCGTGGCAGAGGACCTTTGGTGGGAAGTGTCGGGCAGTGACGGCGAGTAGCTGACGTGTACTACAGACAGTGTCGTCGATCCAACACGGTGGTCTAGTTATACTATACAGCAGAACACTTAATATGTAGTCAACTGCTACTCCATAACGGCTACATTAAATTGGTGGCCAGCAGTGCGACGATACATTTTATTGGTGCTAGCGGTGGCACGATATTTAGTGCTAGCCGTGTACCGATACATTAAATTGGTGCTCAGTACTGGGATACGATACGTGCTAAAGGGATTTATGCTGTGAACCAGTAACCCTTGCAATCGCTCGTTCCTGAAGGTGAAACAGAAAATCTTACTCTGCTGTTGTAAGGGGACTAATTACCAGTGAGTTAAGTGGAGCAGATAAACTGGAGTGGTGCATATTAATTCCTCCCATTATTCTGCCAGTGCGAGATTCCTATCTTAAGCACAAACTGGCAGTTATCTCGCCCTGTGGTGTGCGAGATATCTCCATCTTCAAACGCAAACTGGCAAGAATCTCGCGCTCGTGTGTGAGAGGCGAGATAAGGAGAGTTCAAGCCAGTGCGGTGAGGAGTGGGTCAACTAGCGACTTCTAGCAACTAGAGGCGCGGACGGCCGAAGCGAGCCGAGGGAGACCGAAAGCGGGGGGCCTGGCGTGATGCAGGGCGAACCACTCGCTTGCTAACTCCCACAGCGAGCGGGCTGCTGCGTATGGTTGGAGGAGTCTGGTGGAGTGTGGAACGTGCAATGTGGAACATCATCCTGGACTTTCATATCTAGGTAGTGTCCATGCATAGTAATCCACACACACACACACTCGAATCAACACACGTTAGTTAGTTGATGAGTGGAAATAAAGGTTTCTCAGAATTCCCTTGAAATAAATATACTTTCTGTAATTTATATGTGTCCCGTTCTCTGTCACTTACCGTAACTATCCTTTTTATGTCAGTTTATCTTCCTGTAACTGGGTGAGGAATATTACTGACAAGGTTGGATGGATATAGTGAAAAAGTGGGGACATAGAATTAGGGAAATAGAGATTAACCCCACTAGACTCAGCATTTTATGAGTGGGTTGATACATCAAATAAAAGTGCTCAGACATATTAAATGAGTGAAGGACATATTTCTGAAGGACAGGATGAGGATTTGAACGTTTTGCATTTGCGTTCTGGTCATACTTATTCAACAGTCCCAGAGCAATCAGTTAGATCCAAAATGGCCACTAGTCTTGCTAATGAGGGTAATCCTAGTGAGGAGACTGTGGAAGTTGAGACTACAACAGTACCTTTGGTCATTAGTGATAGTACTACAACCACTCACATACCTGTGTATACTTCAGATGTTTCCAGTACACCACAAGGTTTTGGACAGAATTTATTTTCTGTTCCCTCTTCAAATGCATGGGGTATAAACACAGATGGTATTGGCATGCGAACCCAGAATCCTAATCAATGGGGCATGAATACTAATATTGACATGCAAACCCTGATTCTTAATCAATGGGGCATGAATACTAATATTGACATGCAAACCCAGAATCCTAATCAATGGGGCATGAATACTAATATTGGCATGCAAACCCAGGGCCCTTATCCAAATACCTGGGGCATGACTAACAATATGGGCGTGCAAAGTCAGACTAACCCTCCTCCTTTGTGGCAGATACCTGTACCTAATCTGGCTACTGATATAGTACAGCAGCATCCTAACTGTACTGAAAGTCAGGCTTTGGTGAAGGCAGGCATATGCTGTGCAGAAGCTAGCAAAGCCTTGCAAACTTCGGGCTGGAGAGATACAGCTACTAGTTCTCCACAGCAAAGGACCAAGGCTGTTAAGCCAGAGGTGAAAAGATGGTGTGTCATACATGGGCATTGTCCTCATGAAACGGACTGTTGCCCCTTTGTCATTGAAAAGAGGAAGAAACTAGGGAACCCAGCTAGTTCGGGGGAAGCTCAGGGCCGCGCGCAAAAGTAATTAAAATAGTACAATCCACCGATGCGTGTGTGGCAGCTATTACTAAGGTGGACTTATTATCTATTCCTTGGATCATAGGGAAAGGTCAAGTGTCCCTGATCGTAGACACAGGGGCATGTACAAACATTATTTCTAGTAAAGTGTTGGAAAGACTTAAAAGTGAAATGCCTCTAACAAACTGGACATTATCACCACCTGATGTAATGTTGACAGGTGTGACAGGGAGTAGAATGAAGATTGTAAGCCAGGTGCCGTTGACATTGAGGGCAGATAAACGATCTCCTGTGTTACGTGCTACGTTTTTGTGGTTGAGGATTTTCCTCTGCCAGCTGATGGGCTGTTAGGCTTTGAGACCATGGAGGAGTATGATATAGAAATACACCCTCAAAGACATTACATTTCCTTTAATGGGAAAGAGTTTGAAGGCCTTAATCCCTCAGCGACACGAACTGGAACTGGCATCCAATCAGGAGCCGTCCAACCAGTTGTGACCCCGACAAGTGAAGCGTCAAGGGAGTCCCCGGATGCACACGAAGCGGAGGGTATGGACTGGAAGAAAGTCAGGGCTATAGTGAGTGGTAATCACCACTTACCCAGTCAAACTGTCTGTAAAATTCCTGTCCGAGTACCTGACGTGTCGATGGGAACTGATGTAGCATGCTTAACTGAGACTGTAAAACATAAGGCATTGTCGCTGGAATCGACTCTGACTAGCGTTGGCCAAGACCAGAAGACGCCCCTCTTCATCGCAAATATGAGTGGTGGCGCAGTTAGCTCAGAGATGGTTGTTATATAGGCGACTTGATGTGCTATGATGCCCCCATAAAGGAAGTCGACGACGTGCCGGTGATCTCTCCTGTAGGTATATCTCAAGCTACGACTCAGTCGGAACCCGTACGTCTGGCTAAGGAAAAACAGCTGGAGCAATACGTGAAGGTCACGGATAATGTAGACCATAAAACACGACTCCTAGCCCTCCTTGGAGAATTTTCTGACGTAGTAGCACTTCCAGGAGAAGCGCTGGGTAGGACGGATAGGGCGAAGCATCATATTGGTTTGTGCCCTGGTACAAATCCAGTTTATGTGCCCACATACCGTCTACCACACAGCCAAAGGAAAGCAGTGGATGAGGAAGTTGAAAGGATGCCTCGTGATGAAGTTATCCAGCCTTCCTCCTCGCCTTGGAATGCGCCACTCTTTCTAGTGCCTAAGAAGGACGGTGGTGTGAGACCTGTTGTGGATTTTCGGCAAGTGAACAAGGTAACAGTACCGGATCGTTACCCGATTCCGCATCTGCGAGACTTACTTCAATCATTAGGTAAGGGAAATACTGTGTTTACTTGTCTGGATCTAGCGTCAGGGTATTGGCAGGTGGAGCTGACCGAAGAGTCGCGTCCCATTACTGCTTTTAGCACTCACCGTGGGCACTTTGAATTTCTCCGGATGCCTTTTGGACTGAGTAATGCTCCTTTAACATTTCAGCGGATGATTAACCAACTGTTTGGCGAGATGTTAGGGCAAGACGTCTTAGCGTATCTAGATGACCTAATAAATTTTCCTACACCACAGAACAAGGATCAGATAAGATCGTTCCTAGGCCTCACTGGCTTTTATAGGAGTTTTGTCCACAGGTATGCCATTATAGCATCACCTTTAACAACGCTACTTAAGAAGGACGCTGCATGGAAATGGGGACCCTCGGAAGAGAAAAGCTTCAACGAGCTCAAACAAGCCATGTCAGAAACACCCGTATTAGCGTTTCCTGATTATACTCAACCTTTCTATCTGTGCACGGACGCCTCAGGTCTGGGTCTGGGAGCGGTGTTACAGCAGAAGGATGAGCAAGGTAAGACACATACCATAGCGTATGCTAGTAGGGCATTAAGACCCCCAGAGAAAAACTATTCGACGACACATTTGGAGACATTAGCAGTTGTGTGGGCGTTAGGACATTTCCGGGATATTATCTTTGGCTACCGGATAATTGTTTTAACTGACCATGCACCCATACGCGACTTGTTTAAAGGAAAAAACTTGCACGGTAAGGTTGCGCGTTGGTTTGGCAAGGTAATGGAGTTTGATCCAGAGGTCAGATATTTACCAGGCCGTCAAAATGTAGCCGACGCGTTGAGTAGAAACATTGCTGCTACCATAGCCAAGGATGTTGCTCTTGCTGAGTATTCCTCAGACACGGTAAAAGCGGAACAACGTAATGATGCGATGTGGTCTCATGCCTTGGAGTCTGGCGACGAGACTTGTCTACCTGAACTCCCAGTACCAATGACTCACTTCCATCTTTCAACAGGGTCTTTTGTATAAGCAACCCCCAGGGAAGGACACTGCATATCAGTTGGTTGTTCCTGCTACCTTACAGCAAGCCGTGCTACAGTTAGTTCATGACGTACCTCAAGCGGGTCATCCCGGTCGCGATAGATGCATGCGTGAGGCGAGAAAGAAATACTATTGGCCGACCATGAGGAAGAACATAGAAGCCCATGTCAGTCAATGTGTCAAATGTGCGGAATACGAGGAACGACGGGACTTCCGACTCCCATCTTAGAGTATCCTCTACCGGAAAAACCCTGGGATACAGTCTCCATTGATCTCTTAGCGTTGCCGAGAAGTCGTCAAGGTTCAAGTTATGTACTGGTGGCAGTGGACCATTTCTCACGATTCACTGTTTTAGCACCTTTACAGACGAAAACTTCAGAGGAGGTGGCGCACGCTTTTGTGACTTCAGTGATTTGTCCATACTCTATGCCTAAGGTATTGCTCAGCGATAATGGCAGTGAATTTCGTAACCAAGTGTTACAAGAAATCTGTCGTATGTAGGGAGTAAAGCAAGTTTTTGTAACGCCTTACAGTCCTAAGGGCAATGGCCTGGTGGAGAGAACAAACAGGAAGATACTGGAAGTCTTGAGACCAGTAATAACCTCAAATCAGGAGGATAACTGGGAAGACTGGTTACCACATGTAGCGGCGACCATCAACTCCTCAGAAAATTCATCAACTGGGAAGTCTCCTCATTATATCCTTTATGGAGAAGAGAAAGTGTTACCCTACGATTTGTTGGCTGGACCTCCTACTCCAGTATACAACGAAGAAGACTACGCAAAGGTACAGTTGTTGAAATTCCAACGTATACACAGTGAAGTACGGAAAAGATTAAAAGCCTCAAGAGCGGAGATGATGGCGAAGCAACACAAAGGTAGTCAAGAAAAGACGTTACAGGCAGGCCAGAAGGTCATAATCCACAACCCTGAGAGAATTTCCAAGCTCAGACCTAAGTTCCGCGGACCATATACCGTTGTGGAACGAGTACATGGAAATACTTATAGAATAAAGGATGAAGCTAATGGAACTCAGGAGGCAGTACATGCTGATAGGATCAAACTAGTAAGTCAAGAGCTAGGCCTATCGTCTGATGTGTTGTGCCCTCTGTCTTCGTAGCAGTCTATGTCGTCATCCGTACCTGTCCCTAACCAAGAGTATCGCAGCAAGCTACGATCCCACAACAAGAGTGATTAAGGGAGTATCTACTCTTGCAGAAAAAAAATGTGGCTGTGGCTCAAACTCCTCGTGCATTGCTTGGGGTGGACCTATGGAAAGACATCGGACATGGACACGACTGCGTTAATGCCAGGAGCACTGAAGAGCCCACTTGGAGAAGTCGTGGTAGTGGAAGATGCAGTATGCGTCTACTATCCAATGGAAGGCTGTCTCCAAACGCCAGATATTGTCAAGGAGGTCTCCAAGGGCTTGTCGAATCTCAGACAGCAACTATTGGAAGTGGGAAAGATGTTTAATCGAAACCCACGATTGACGAACTCTGACACTGAAGCTTTGTTGAGCTTCAGACTAGGCATATAGACAGGCTCACCGACAGGCTCACTAACTTGCATGTAGCTTTACCTAACGTACACTCTGATCTTTCCAAGCATGTCCATGCACGTACTAAGAGAGGACTTGTGGATTTTCTAGGAATCCTGTCTCAACAACTCTTTGGCACGGCATTAGATAAGGATGTAGTGCAATTGGGTAGACAGATGCATGACTTGACACTGGCCGCTAAAGCCAATAATAGATTAATCATGCATGTGTATAAACAGTTAGATGAGTTCACTAACAAAGCTAACGAGATAATTAGGACTACCAACCATCTAGTAGAGCTTGTGAACAACATCCAAATTAACCTACCAACCCTAGCTAACTTGGTGTTATTCGCTGAGTACTTACATGCTCTCGACGAGTCAACCACTGCTTTGGAGAAGCATGCAGCCAATATGGTGGACGGCTTAATCGATGCAAGTCTGAACAGGGTTAATGCTTTATTGCTGCCTACTAATATATTACCAAATGCACTTAATATAGCTATGTGGAGGCATGGACTTATGCCACTCTTTGATCTGAGTCAACTGGAATATTATTACCCAATGTTAGAGGCCCAGTTGACCCATGAAGGCATCCTGATATTGGTACCTATGAGGAATGCTGTAACATACCAGGCATGGCGGTTCATTTCCTTCCCTTTTGCTACTGCTAATAATACACTTGTTGTTATTGAAGAGGGTCCAGAGGTTTTAGTTGTCTCAAATGACAAGAAATATGTAGCAAAAACGACTGTGGATGAATTTGAGAAGTGTAAGGCCTCATTTCTTGATCTCCATGTATGTCCTGCTTTCCATTTTGTCTTCGTACCATTAAAGGTAGAGGAGTGTAAGAGGGCCTTGTCGGACACAAATACTTCCTCTGCTCTGCAACGTTGCACCTTCCAACCCATTCAGTTGAAGTCAGTTTTCCATGCTCATATTCATGCGAAACAGTACTTTTACTTTCCTGAGACAGAGGATGTAACTGTGATTTGTGCCTCACAGAATCAATTCCTTACAGTAAAGGGGTACTATATTGCACCTGATTTTTGTGAGTTACACAGTAAAGAGATAGCAGTTCTGCCTAGCAAGCATCATCTAGCTTTGACAGTGAACTTCTCATCCCAGTTACGACCCTTTTTACCTTCATTCAGTGTTACGTGCTTGAATGTGAACAGGCTGTCTCATGTATTAAAGGAGCTTACCTTCCTCTCCCACCTGAACAGGACTGATTTAGAGCCTTATGTACTGTCCTATCTTCCTTCATACCTTTCTCCTTCCTATTTTGGTCCTGGCGTTGGTCTTCTACTTATTGTGGTCTTGTCCTGTGTTTGTGGTATAGGCTACCATTTAAGGCGCCAATTAAGGAACCCACTGATACCACGTGTCCGTACTCGAGGATTGCAAGTGGATGTTCCTGAATAGTTAGCTACCCTACACTCTGGTTAGGCTACACGGTAGTTAGGACAACAATGTCGACGAGGACGTCAATGATGTGGCCGAGCGATGTTCTGGTGTCAACATCTTTTTCCATAAGAAGTTGTAGTATCACACATTTTACATAATTTTTAAAGCTGTTTAGTCATAATTAACAGCGTGTAATGAAGTGTGAATGATGAACAACCAAATATCATTTCGCTGTTAGCTGTGGTATAGAAGAAGGTGGATGGCAGACCACAAGTGCCACCCTGTTTCAATTATAAAATGAAGGTTAGGAGAAGTGAAAAGATGTCTGAATAGTGCGTAAGTGTAAAGTCCTGGGGAACCATTTATTATGTTGGTATATGTGAATGTACTTAATGCCATTTAATAAAGGTGTATAATGTGCTAGTAGAGTTGTCATTTATCTCTACTTTTTGCATAAGCCCAGAGTATATGTAATGCTCGGCACCTCACTTTTTAGCTGACAGCACCGCGTCCTAGTCGGCTCGGTGAGTGTACAGCGTCAGAGGCCGTTTTACAGTTTTAAAGGGAGGTTGTGTCGCTCTTATATATCTCTCGGGTCGCAGTTATATTATTCTGTGCCCAATAAAGAGAGATTTAATCTGCTCATTTCTGTCACCTTACGCCACCACTTAATAACAGACCAGCTTCCACCTTCTCGTGGCAGAGGACCTTTGGTGGGAAGTGTCGGGCAGTGACGGCGAGTAGCTGACGTGTACTACAGACAGTGTCGTCGATCCAACACGGTGGTCTAGTTATACTATACAGCAGAACACTTAATATGTAGTCAACTGCTACTCCATAACGGCTACATTAAATTGGTGGCCAGCAGTGCGACGATACATTTTATTGGTGCTAGCGGTGGCACGATATTTAGTGCTAGCCGTGTACCGATACACTCTTCTCTCTCTCTCTCTCTCTCTCTCTCTCTCTCTCTCTCTCTCTCTCTCTCTCTCTCTCTCTCTCTCTCTCTCTCTCTCTTTCCTTGACAAGTTACCAAAGCAACTGATCACTTAATAATATACCTGTTTGACTTCTTACTTTATTCTCATCTACTCATGTCTTATTTCTCGCTGTCTATTGTTTCCTCCCACTTATTCTTCGTTATTCACTTACTTTTCTATTCCTGTATGTCAACCCATTATATTCCTCCATTTCCATTTACATTATTCCTGTCAGACCATCTACCTAGTTGAGTGTACACGAGCCTGACCACTATTTTTAATCTTGACAGACAACTATTTTTCACATCCTGTCTGACCACCACCGTATTCCCATCTGGCCATCTTCCCTGCCTCGTTTGGTGAGTTTTCGGCCACACACTGCCAGATAACTCCCACAAAATGCCCAACTTGCCCTGGTTCACCCAAATCCACCTCGCTCTGTCTCATTACACACAACTTTCATTATTTTTATTCCACCCAGTGACCAGATTAGATGGGTGAGGGGTGACGGGTGGGGTTAGGGAGGAATGAGGGATAGAGGGAGGGGTGAGTGAGTTAGGGGCGAGGGCAAGGAGGGAATTAAGATAAGGGGGAGGGTGATTAGAACTAGGAGAAGAGGTGAGGGCGAGGGAGAGTATGGAGGTACAGATGGGGATGGGAGTGGGCCGGATGGGAGCAAGGATTAGGAAAGAACTGTAGGTATTAGGAAAGGGATGAAGGTGGTTGGGATGACGGTGAGGGTGAGACCGAGGATGGCAGAGGGAGTGAAGGAGATGAAGAGTGAAGAAGGGTTGAAGGAAGAGGGTGGGAGTAAGAGTGAACAATGGTGAAGGTGAGGGGGAGATATAAATGAGGATGGAAGTGGGGGTGGAGGGCGAGCGTAAGAGTCGGGGTGAATATAAATGGAGGGTGATGGTGAGGGATGAGGATGGAAATGAGAGTGAGGAAAAAGGTTCATATAAGGATGGTGATAGGAGTAAAATGGAGAGTGGGTTTGAAAGTTGGGGTGTGAAGGTGAGTGTAGGGGTGGAAGATGGGAGAGAGAGTAGAGACATGTGAAAGGGGAGGATGTGGGTTGGGATGGATGTCTCTCGGGCTGCCAACATCGAGGATGGGATCAAGAACAGCGAGGAAACTACAGTAGATGATTAGCTGGTCACGGTTCTCTTACACTGTTCTTGATGTCCGTTTCTTGTGACTGCCCATCACTAACTGATTATGGTGAGTGGAGAGGAAGATTGAGTTAAGGTGGGAGGGAAGATGTGGGAAGAGAAGCCAGGGAGGGAAGGAGAGGTAGAAAAATGGAGGAAAGAAGGGTAAGGGAAGAGAAAGAAGGGAGTTTTGGACAGGCATAATGAGAAGCGAGAGGTGGAGGTAAGGGGTTAGAAGTGCAAAACAGGGAAAGAAGCGAGGTTTGTGGAAGGTAAAGTGAAGGAAGAGAGAGATGGGGTGAAGGTGGAAGAGGGAGAGGGTGCATGGTGCGTCAGAGTGGTACACTTATGCCTGTATGGAGGAGATAAGGAGTTCCAAGGTTTCAGCGATAATTACGGTTCATTTCAATTGACCGTCTTTCAATAGCTATCCGCCTCATGTTCCTTCCTCTTCGTATTATTGGAACCTGTTTAATCCATTCATCTGTTTGAAGGGATATTACGAGTATGGTGGTGATGATGATACAGATTCTTGGAGAGAGAGAGAGAGAGAGAGAGAGAGTAAATGGATTAAATTCTTATCACATGTAAGCCATTACCTTCCAGTGATGAGGGGTGTCGTCTGCTATATCTTTTCACCTTCGGCTCCTTTGGCTATCCCCTGATTGGATCCATGGAGCTGAAAGAACACCTCCGTTCCCAAACCCCAACCCACGCGACTGGGGATTCGAAGAGAGAAGGTGATGGAGTGGGATGGTGTGGGAGGGAGGAGGTCCTGCATCAGGGGCTCTATGAATAGTATAGGTAGGATTTGTGACGCAGTGGGGGCTTGGGAGAGAGGCAGAAGAAGGGGTGGGAGAGAGGACATGAGGAAGAGACGGAGAGAGATGGAATAATGGAGTAGGAAGAGAAAGGGGGAGGGAAACTGGACAAGAGATGAAGAAGAGAGGATCAAAAGAACGAGAGATGAGTATGGATGATGGAGAAGAGGAAAATGAGGGAGAAGAAGGCAAAGTCTAGAAAGTAAAGCCGAACAATGAAGGGGGAGAAAATAAAGGAGAGAAAGAGAAAGTGGAGAAAGGAGAGGAGTGATGGATAAAGAAGAGGTAAAAAAGGATACTACGAAACCGAGACAGAGGGATTGGTGAAGGAGGAGAGAGATAATGGAGAAAAGAAAGGAATGGTGCAGAAGAGAGAGAGGTAATGATGGAAAAGGTTGGAATAGGTAAAAAGGAGCAAGGATGAAGGAGGGGAGGAGCGAATAGGGAAGAATCGTGATGGAGAATGGTGAAAGAGGGTGGTAGAGAAGGGAACATGGGAAATAGGAAGGAAATGAGGGACGAAAAAGAAGAATAATGGGGAAGAGAGAGAGAGAGAGAGAGAGAGAGAGAGAGAGTTACATAGATACACAGACCACACAGATCTTACGGTCCGTACGAGGCGGCCCGGCCTTAATACTAATACAGTGCTATAATTATAGGAGCAGGAGAATAGGATAGTACAGCAGAAGGCTCTCTCCCTCACCTTCCAGACCCTTCGGCATTTGCCGTACAAGAAATAAGAGAGGAAGTAATACCTTGCTGGACTGAAAAACCTGAACGAATTTTATAGGATCGGCAGAAAGTTGAATAATATGGAAATGGACAATTCAGGCATACAGCCACATGCTTACTCTATGCATGCACTTTTTTTATTGATTTTTTTTTTTTTCATATAAAACAGGTGAATAGAATGTTTATCTATTTTATTTGCCCTAAAATATTGTCTATGTTGATAACTAATTTAGATGTATTGTGTTTAATAAATAGATGAATGTAGACGCGAATATGCGATAATTGCTCAATCCTAACTAAACGATACTAATCGCGTCGATTTACATGTCCAGTCTCTTTTTAAATATATTTATGGTACCTTTCTCAGTCATATTCCCAGGGAGTTTATTCCATTCACTTACAACAGAGTAAGTGAAGAAGTTTTTGGTCGTATCAAGATTAGCCCTCCTTGCTTGCAACTTCATACCATTTCCTCATGTTACAGTCTTGGCAATTGCTGTGAATAGCTTGTTTGAATCAGTATTACTAAAGCCTTTCAGAATCTTAAACCATTCAATCAGCTGTCCCCTGAGTTTCCGTTTTCTAAGAGAGAATAAGTTTAATTCCCTGGCCATCTCGAGATATGGTTTATTCCTCAGGGACGGGATTAACTTGGTAGCCCAACGCTGGACCGCTTCCAGTATTTCTATGTCTTTGACTAGGTGAGGTGGCCAAAATTGCACTGCAAACTCTAAGTGTGACCTGACTATGCTTTTGTATAGGGGGATTACAATATCTCAGCTTTTATATGTAAAATGTCTTTTGATGAAGCCTAGGGCCCTGTTGGCTTTATTGGCGACAGAGATACATTGATTTGAACATTTTACAGTAGGTCGTCTGAAATTAGTATGCCTAGATCCTTAATTAGTGAAGACTTGCTAATGATTTTTCCTTTCATTTCGTAATGATACCTTTTGTTTTTCTTACCACACTGCAGTACCAGACATTTACTTACATTGAAGGGCATTTGCTATTTTTCTGACCAGCTGACAAATTCTGTCTTCTTCTGTTAATTTAGCGTTGCCGATTTTTGTATCATCCACAGATTTAGCAATGAAGTTGTTTAGGCCAACATCGATGTCATTAATATACAGTACATAACAAATAGGACTGGTCCCGGAACCGACCCCTGAGGAACACCACTGGTCACTGGAGCCCAGTCTGACTCCACTCCACGTATAACGATGCGTTGCTTTCTCTCACTCAACCAGCAACATATCCACCTATGAATATTTCCATCAATTCCAAGTGATCTTACCTTTGTCATTAATTTATCATGTGGTACTTTAGTGTATCGTAAAACTCAGTTAAGTTTGCCACGCATGATCTCAGCGTTCTAAAGCCATGCTGGCTGTTCCTAATTACGTTATTAGTTTTTAGGAACTCGACTATCCTATCTCTAATTAATGATTCAAGGATCTTTCTTCAGACTCCTTTCTCTTCTTCAGTATCTCTTTTCCTTCACCATTCCCTCTCTCTCCATTTTGGAGAGAGAGAGAGAGAGAGAGAGAGAGAGAGAGAGAGAGAAAGAGAGAGAGAGAGAGAGAGAGAGAGAGAGAGGAAAAATGCACAAGGGAGTAAGAAAGGGATAGGAAACGCTAAAAACGAATGTAAAATCATGAAGGGAGAGAGGGAAGATAAAATAAGTAAAGAGAGATGGACGACATGGGAACTGAAAAGGAACAGGTAGAAAGCCACTGAGAACCTGACAGAGAGGAGAAGAAGGAGTAATGGAAGGGAAAAAAAGGAGGTTAAACAATCTCGGCAAATCTGTGCAGTCCCCAGTCCACAGTAGTAGACACTAAGAAATCTGAGCGAGAAAAATGAATAAACAAAATTGTCTAAAAGTTTTCCGTAACGCTCCATGTTGCTAATGAAAGCTCACGGATACAGCGACGACTGTGTCTCATAGAACCACTTACTCCTCGTCCAAGTCCACGTTCTTCGCTTCCTCCTCCTCATTTTCTTACGCCTCCTGAAGAAAAAAAAAAAATGACGTGCCTTGTCTACTCTTTGTGCATGAGAGGGGACAGTGGGAGAAGGAAGAGGACGAAGTGAAGAGGAAAGGAAAAGAGGAGAAAGGCAAGAGAGAAGAGAAAAAGAAAAGGAAAAGGAGAAGGAAGGACAGAAGAGAGGATAGCAAGTTGCGAAATGTAGATAAAAAAAAAATCAGATCCATACCAGATTCTACCGCCGTGAAAATCAAGCAAGTTTTAGTGGGAAGTCAACAGCACACACACACACACACACACACACACACACACACACACACACACACACACACACACACACACACACACACACACACACACACACACACACACACACACACACACACACCGCTCGCTGGTGCAGTGGTAACGTTCTCGCTTGCCAACTGGTGGACGGGAGTTCGCGCCTCGCTCAGGTTGCGAAAAGTTTCACTGACGAAGTGGGTGGTTACTGTCCCCCTTGAGCAAGGGGACGGTGTGTGCGTGTGTGAAGGTCACAGCCTTGCCCTTAGATCGGACTATATGAGCTCCCAGCTCCCTTCCGGGAGGGTAAAAGCTGACAATCACGACCATCAGGTGATCCTGACCGACCCGGTGAATTACACACACACACACAAAGAGAGAGAGAGAGAGAGAGAGTTTGTTTGTAGAGACTTCATGGTAACGGACGTCTTACACACGGCAGGGTGAGAGAGAGGCAGGGAGCAGCGACAAAGGACGGGGTACTGTACATGGCCCAGTTCTTCGCTAAAACATCCTCGTTCCTCTCTACCACTTCCGCCATCATCCTATTCCACTAATATTCTTGCCTTCTACTTTGACCACTTGACTACCAAGGCGGCAGTTCTACTTCATTTTTGGTGTTTCCAGGCGATTTCAGTGAACCTGAAGAAGATCTTTTGCTCCGCCTTCAAGACAGCCACATCACACCCCTCCGCATCTGAAAAAATTCTTCAGCTCAGGAGAACATGTTGTCCCGATTGAACTACACTAGACAGATGTCGGGTTTGAAGCTCTGACAACAACCACAATTTTTCTGTATCCTCCTTCCCCTCTACGCCCATTTCAAAGCAAAAAGTGGCTGATATGTGCATTTAGGCATTGATGTGTTTTGTTCTCGTGTTCCTGGACTTGATTTTTCTAAATTCTCGGTACTGTGGCTGTGGCTTCTTAAAAAATCTGTAACTACCATACATCTAGGATGGAACATATCCTTTCAATTTCTCGTATCTCAGGAGTTTCCATTTTAGGTGAATATAATGATGGCCACCACCTGTCGTTCTCTGTTCCATCATTGATTCTCACACTAAAATCTCTGGAAAATTATCTTTTCTTCTTCATTTTCAGAAAAAATACTTAGCCCACGAGCTGCGGCTAGGGGTTGTGCAAACATTCCACGTGATGCAGCAAAATGGCAATTTTAGTCACTCTAACAAATTCCTGTGAAATGTATGACAGTGGCTAGGAAATTGTAACGTGCAGCTACCCACATATTTTTCTAACTGACATAGTTTTGGATAAGCAATTGCCAGAAACTGCATTTCTGGCAGGAACATGAAAACTATGCTGAGAGAGAGAGAGAGAGAGAGAGAGAGAGAGAGAGAGTAATGCATACGGGGGCTGAAGAGACAGGCTGTCGCCAGGGTCCCCGCATACAAGGTGGGTTGCCAGCTTGCTGCAAGATGAGCTTAGGGCGCTACTTTCACACACATTATTATTATTATTATTATTATTTATGTGAATAAGAAGGAACCAAAGGTTAGTGGCCCGCAAACAATTCCTTCCAAGAAAAGAACAAAAACAATGCAAAAGTGAGCCAAATTCAAGATCTGTTCATTTCGAGATGCTTGGACAAACTGCGTTTGAAAGACTGGAGATCATAGGAAGTAGGAAACACTGACAGAGGGAGACAGTTCCAGAGTTGACTCATTGCATAAATGAAAGATTGAGAGTAACGATTAACTCTTGCATTAGAGAGTTGGACAGAAAAGGGATGAGAGTTTATTGCCTGACGGGTGCTACGCGCCCGTCGTAGGGGTGGAGGGATGCAAGCAGACAGTTCAGAGTAGCAATGATCATGGAAGTAGCAATAGAAAAGAGATAAAGAGGCAACAATGTGGCGAAGAGACAGAGGTTGATGGGAGCCAGTAAGAGGTGTAGAGTTAATGAGACAAAAAGCCTTTGATTTCACCCTACTTCTGTTGTATTACCTACTATTGACCTCACATTAAATTTTATGTTATTTCAAACAATTTTAACCCACAACATGCGTTTTCCGGGGCGATAATATTTCAGAAATGCGTTAAGAAGTGTGTACATTTGGGTCACTGTTGCTGGTGCAACACATTTTCATCACTGAAAAACCTTAAGCTGCTTGTACAGCTTCAGCCTGTATCCCTAATAGCTTTGGAGTGAGTTTCATCATGCCTGACATCGCAAGAATAATTATACCCACATAACTAGGAGCTGGTTTTCAGGGAGGCACAACAGTTTCGGGCCGACTTGGATCTCCCTCCTTCGTTAATGGTGTTATACCAGTAAACAGCTTTTCCGTATTTGAGTCGAGTTCCTCCATTTCAACAAGTCACTGCATTCTCATATTATCAAGATACACTCTTGATATTCGCAGAATGGAAGAAATCCTCATATGGAAGGTGTTCAATATAGAAGTGAACAATAATTCGAATGTTACGCCGTCATCATCCACAATCCCTCACATTCACCCTCAATTATTTCCCGTACATCTGACCGGCAATGTGAAAACTAAGTTTATTTCACCAGTTTTCCAGCCATCCGAACCAAGATATATTTGACGACCACCCTGAGTCTCCAAGTTTCCTCACAACGAGACCATGAAGATGATCGTTTGCAAATTCTCTCTTCGCACACACAAAAACAATTTCCGCCAGTCACGTTTGCATATGAGAGAACTGTGAATATTCATCAGACAGCAACAAAAGCTCCTTCAAGGGGGAAGCAAACAGCCGGCTACTTCCAGCACTTGATACATTGAATTACATATAGCAAAGGTGACAACTGAAGGAATTTACTGTATTTATTTTTCTTCAGTATTAAAATTTTAAGTGGGCTACCACTGTCTGTTTAGTTATTTTATTCTGGCTACTGTCAGATGAATTTTACTGGTTGTAATTGTAACCCATGAGTTTTGAAGAATTAGTAATTAGTGTTTGTACCTTTTTTTTTTTTTTTACAATAACGGAACAGAGGAAGGAAAAAGAAAAAAAATCCATACACCAGATTACAGGCGTCATCCATTCATTAAAAAAAAATCCGTAACAGCTGGACTTGAACTGCTGTAAGTTGAAGTTTAGGGGGAAATCACTCTGGAGGAACGAGTTCCAAAGCGATGCAGCTCGGGGAATAAAAGAATTCTGATAGGCAGAAGTTCTGTAATATAGCAATGTGACAATCCAGTCATGAGCGCTGCCAGATGCCTGTGTAGCGTGGTGGAAGGCGTGGAGAGGTGGCACAATGGAAGCAACATCGTCTGAGCATTTGCATAAAAGTCTCTGTAAAATAATACAAGGGAGACAACATTCCTTCCTACATGTAGGGAAGGTAGTTCATATGTAACAGTAGGGTTACTGATAATTCTAATAGCTTTGTTCTGAATTTTGTCCAGTTGTTTTAGTGCAACTTTTTCACATCCATTCCACAAGGATGAACAATATTCCCGCTGAGAGCGCACATGACCCTTGTAAATGATAGCTAACCGCTCGTCAGTGAAGAAGTTACGGACTCTGTACAACAATCCGAGTTTCTTTGACGCGGTTTTAACAAGTGAATTAACAATAGAGGTCAAACTGAGGGCATTTTTAAGTGAAATTCACGAAATTTGCTTTTCCCCTTTGGATTATACTTTTTCCAATCTAGATTATAAACTGAAAAGGTTGTGATCTTATCAGTGAATTTCTGGGGTGCGCAAAGTAACAGTGAACCTATAATTTCGTTCAGGTCTGACCAGCTTACCCGAAAACCTTAAATTTCACTTTTAATTGGATGAGCGACAGTCGAGAAGAGGCAGTGAAAACATTGCGAAAGTGCAATAACCTATCCGCCTAATTTTTGTTGTTTGCCGTTCTTTAAAGAAAATGTTTTCGACCATGGGGACACCACTTTTTTCCTCCCTTCCTCCACACTCTCATTTCTCACTCTCTTTTCTCCGTCCACACTCCCCTTCTGTCTGTCTGTCTGTCTGTCTCCCTTTCTCATCCGTCAACAGCTCTCCTTCTCCCTTCCCCCCTCTATTTCCTTCCTCCACAATCCCCCTCACTCTCTTTTATCCCTCTGCGTTTAACAATTCCTTTCTTTATCCTTCCACAGTTCCCCTCACCCCTTTTCCTCACTCCCTGTCTTTCAGCCTTCAAACTCACACTTTATTCTGTCTTCTATACATGTTTCCTACTATACACACTCTATTCTCTTTCCCCCAACTCTCCCTCGCACGCATTCCTCATTCCACACTCCTTGTCCCATTATCTGTTCCCTCTCACTCTCCTTATCAATCCGCCTTCCATCGTTCCCCTCCCCTGTGTTTTCGCTCCCTCTCTTTCTTCCCTCTGCAGTCTCTTTATCTTTTTTCTCCTCTCTACCTCCCTCCTTTCCTCCTTCCACGACCTCTGATTTAACAACAGAACTTGGCTTTTTCTCGCACATTTTCAGTTACCACCAAAAACTGCCAAGCGGACAAGTATTTGCACCTGTTTTCCAAAAAATTACTCTCTCCCCAGTGGTATTCAAGTTTATAGGTAGCTGCATTGTGATCGCTGGGAGTTTGACACTGTGCGGCTTTCCAGAGATTTCGTTGATATTTTAGTGATATTCTACCACTTTTGTCAGTATTTCTGGAGATATCCTGAGATCTTACTATTAATTTTCGAAATTATGGAGAAAGATTTATATTAGTAATACTCAGGTTTATAGGACACCACAATTGGGCCCTTAATAGTATGGCACTGAGATTTTTGGCCGAAACTTTTTTTTAGTTATACAGGATTTTTGAATGCTATATATATTTATCATTAATTTAAAAGGACTATATATATATGTGGTAGGTGGGGGAGCCCATCACCCACCCACTTAGTGCAGCGGTACTCTGTTTTTAAGGTAGTTTTGCACTGAGTGGCAAGCCAAATGATTTCCTGTAAACCAGGAAATCATTGACAACGCCCTCGGTACATTCCCTTGGAAAGCTGGGATTTCAAGGGGTTTCTTTGGTCTCATGGGTAAATATATAGTTAAAAACAAAATTTCTTGAACGTATTTACTGCCTGCTGACAGAATCTCCTCTGTATCGCACATAGCAGAAAAGTTATTAACCTCTGAAAACCATTTCGGTCGGGCCGCTCATTTCTCAGCTGAACACAGAGTAAACACTGCTGCGCTCGCTTGCTCGTAATAACACTTGAGAAGGTGTGTTACCAAGCTACTTGGACTTAGACTCAGTATTCTCACTCATTCTCACCCAAAATTCTTACACTCAGGATTCCCTCACTCTCACTAAGCTTTCTGTCACTCAGGATTCTTTCACTCAAGTCTGCCTTAATGAAACTCGAGTAATCGATAGGTAATAACTCTGAGCCTTTTCTGCTTTGGGTTCCAGCATCAGTAATGTTAACACCATCTCATAGTTTCCATTATGGCCATTATATACTTTTTATTGCAAGCGGTCACTGTTTTTCTTGTAAATCTATCAATAGTGGTTCCTCAGATTTATCAGTGATCTTTAAACTGTAAATCTAATGATGTCCATTCATATAATGATGACTTAACTCTTTACGTTTCCCAGCGCTTTACACAACCTCTGTCACAGCAGTTACTCCAGCAATCAAGAGATGAGGCTTCGGCACGCCAGGTTTCTGACTTGTCGATTACGTCTGACTGATGTAAAAATAAACTTGTTTTTAATTCATTAATTACTCAGTTCTTGCATGTTTTAACCCACCAAAGTCTTCCACGAGAAAATACTTCATATTCAGCGACAGTCAACATAGTCCATTGTCGTTTCTCAAAACCTTTGGGGCTTCTTTTTCGAGACCAACCATGGAAAGATCACCATACCTACCTTGCAAAATTAATGCCGAAAGACTGGGTGTATTAAGCTGACTCAGCAAATTCTGTGTCTCTACATATCTGCTGACTTTGTACAGGGGTATTATTCACTCTAGTAAGGAGAACACCTAGCATGTGCGGCAGGGGATGGGGGGGTAGGAGGGCTCACCACATACACCTCTTTAAGACAGGTCGAGTTAATGGTGTTTCGTCTCATCATATCCTTACCTCTTACTGACACACTTCGACATCTCTCTTCATCGCAGTGTTTCATCTTTATTTTTCTACTGTCATTACTTGAACGGTTATTGCTCTTCTGAACTTACTGCTTGAATCTCCCCACCATTATGGAGGCCGCATAGTAATCATCTGATAATACACTATCACCCCCTTTCTCTTCAACTTTCTAATGCAAGAATTAACCGGTATTCTCACTCCTTCATGTCTTAAGTCTGTATATCCCTCTTCCCGTTACTTCCAGTCTTTAATTGTAGACATTACGAAACGAAAAAGTTCTCATTATGAATATCTTATCTAGTTTTTCATGAAAAATAAACACATAAACTTTAATGTTCTTAATTCCTTGCACAAAGACTACCAGGGTTCTCTCCTGAGCGAAAAAACTCATGTGGAGGCAGCATGATTATAGCAGCAGCATTGTATTATAGACGTTAATGATGTTCTGTGTGGAAATTACTATAATTATGTAAACTTTTACTTTGTGTATAACCGACTGATGTGGCTTCCACTTTTGTAAAGGTACATTTTTAGTCTGCTAATTCGTTCTCGTCCATTTGTGCATTACTATGCTAAGTCCGGATGACGATGAAATGATGACAATGATGATGATTATGATGCAGATGATAAAGGTGATGGTGATGAAGATACTGATAATATTAATCAATTTGAGCCCAGCGTCCTAAATATAGGACAGAAGTAATCGTTTTCAAAGGTTAATTCAGGGGGTCACTCAAGGGAAGGGACCTATGTGCTTCACGACTATGAGCCAATATGTGGAGGGCGGTACGCTTAGTACCCTTCCCGCTCAATCCCTCACACAAAATCCCTGGGCACAAATGGGTTAACAAGAAAAAAACAATAATCGGTGCCAAGGCATAGCAAACCCGTCCCCCGCAGTCATTTCAGTGGTGACGTATAAACACAACAGGATAGCTAGTCAAAGATGTCACAAATCAAATTTGGAGTAAATCGTGTGAAAACTGACGATTTTATGCACATTTGAAATTTTGGGCCCGAGCCACCTGACATTGACCCCCCTACCGCTAACTGGGGGGGAGATGACCCCCATGATATAATGAGGCATATTATAGGATGCAGATTTGAAAGCTGCACCTATAGGTTTTGATTTCATGTCGATATGACGAATTTGAAAGGAGTTATGGCGAAAAAAATAAAACGATATTTTTAACCTTTTTTGGGCCTACAGTCTGGCCCTTGGCCCAATTCGGCCCAAAATTTGATCAGGTAATCAGAAGGTCATAGCTGATCACCCCTGTAATTTTAGTCAAATTCGCTTTAGTCGTTTTCGCGTGAAGTTGTTAACAGACATATTGGCAGATAGACGGACAGACAGGCAGACAGACAGACAGACAAACAGACAGACAAACTGAGTGAAAAGAATACCCGTTCCCGAACCCTTCCTTGACAGGGATGGGTAATAACGGAGAACAAAGATGATGATGATGGCGAAGACGATGATAATAATGATGATCATGATCTTAATGACAGAACAGTGATGATGATGTCTAAGATGATAATAATGATGATGATAATGATGGTGATGATGATTATAACGATGTTTAATATTTACTGTAGGCAAGGGGAACGGAGACACAAGCAATTCCTATGAGGGTGTAATCCGTGTACATGGCTGGTAATGATGGACGTGATAGCGGCTACAGTATTATCAAACCACACACCATCCCCTGCCACTGAGGCCGGACAGATAAAATTTAAAAATCTCTCTTAATATCTGTTTATGACGCTATTTTATGTATTCGTACAGCAGTTGTATCCAGCCCTACATAATCTTCCGGAGAGAGAGAGAGAGAGAGAGAGAGAGCTGAAGGTGTTCACGTGTGATGAGGAGCAGACAAGGGCATCAGGTCGGGAGCCAGAGAAAATGAGGTAATATTGGTGGTATTTCCCAGGAGGCGGCGTGAGGGAGGGGCGAATAGTATCACTGTCAGGAACCTTGTTCATAAAGGAGTCCTTACAGTGTATAAGGGGCATGTTCTAAGTGGTTTCACAGATTTCGTAACACTACCTCAGGAATGATTTATTCTTAATATTTTATTGCAAGTTACTGCTACAAACTATATCGACGTTGACAGCACATATACAAGAGTATGGTAAGTGTAATATGATAACTAAATCGCTAAAGAAGATGTGCTACTAAGCCTCTTATACCACTTAATTGTCGGCCTCATTTGTCCACAGAGATGACTGGTTTTCATGTTTATACCCTCCACCTGACAAAGTCAAAGGTGGGTGTTGTTATCACTGGGATCAGTAGGTGTCCGTCCACAGAGTCGGGCAGCAGGATGGCTGGCCGGGATTTAGATATCATTTTCGGGCCAGAACTCAGATAGTATTCACTATAGAATCATGAAATTTCACAGAGTTATGTGTCTTATAGTGAACTGGTGCCTTTTGATAGGTAGGCTGCAATGTCTTAACCCATGGACTGTGACATGCCTTATATGGGCATGTCTTGCGAAGCTGCAACATAACTCTTATGGGCGATTTTTTCAACAACGCACCACAGAAGTTCTAGAAGGATCAGTGGGACACAAAATTTATGGGGTATAAGGGTAACTGATAGCTCTCATTCCCACCCCTCATCTTGAGCCTAGCTGCTAAGTTGCACCAGCAACAGTGACCCAGAAGTACACACTTCGTAACGCATTTCTGAAATATTATCGCCCCGGAAAACGCATGTTGTGGGTTAAAATTGTTTGAAATAACATAAAATTTAATGTGAGGTCAATAGTAGGTAATACAACAGAAGCAGGGTGGAGTCAAAGGCTTTTTGTCTCATTAACTCTACACCTCTTACTGGCTCCCATCAACCTCTGTCTCTTCGCCACATTGTTGCCTCTTTATCTCTTTTCTATCGCTACTTCCATGGTCACTGCTACTCTGAACTGTCTGCTTGCATCCCTCCACCTCTACGACGCGACGGGCGCGTAGCACCCGTCAAGCAATAAACTCTCATCCCTTTTCTGTCCAACTCTCTAATGCAAGAGTTAATCGTTACTCTCAGTCTTTCATTTATGCAATGAGTCAACTCTGGAACTGTCTTCTTTTGTCAATGTTTCCTACTTCCTATGATCTCCAGTCTTTCATTTGTCCAGGCATCTCGAAATGAACAGATCTTGAATTTGGCTCACTTTTGCATTGTTTTTGTTCTTTTCTTGGAAGGAATTGTTTGCGGGCCACTAACCTTTGGTTCCTTCTTATTCACATAAAAATAATAATAATAATAATAATGTGTGTGAAAGTAGCGCCCTAAGCTCATCTTGTAGCAAGCTAGCAACCCACCTTGTATGCAGGGACCCTGGAGACAGCCTGTTTCTTCAGTCCCCCGTATGCATTACTCTCTCTCTCTCTCTCTCTCTCTCTCTCTCTCTCTCTCTCTCTCTCTCTCTCTCTCTCTCTCTCTCTCTCTCTCTCTCTCTCTCTCTCTCAGCATAGTTTTCATGTTCCTGCCAGAAATGCAGTTTCTGGCAATTGCTTATCCAAAACTATGTCAGTTAGAAAAATATGTGGGTAGCTGCACGTTACAATTTCCTAGCCACTGTCATACATTTCACAGGAATTTGTTAGAGTGACTAAAATTGCCATTTTCCTGCATCACGTGGAATGTTTGCACAACCCCTAGCCGCAGCTCATGGGCTAAGTATTTTTTCTGAAAATGAAGAAGAAAAGATAATTTTCCACAGATTTTAGTGTGATCTGCTCAAGGAATTTGAATGGCCCAGGTTATGTGTCCTCAAGGCATTCTCCTTACGCCCACCTTTACAAGAAAAGACCAAGGGAGGGGGTGAGGGCCGTTATACGCTTGGTTAAGTGTGCAAGGAAGTGGGGAGTATGTGCTTTGTCGGGTATAGGGTTGCAACATTGCCTGCGTTTTTTGCTTCATCTGTAATTTTCACTGTGATATTTAGTTTGGTTGTGAAGCGTTTGGTAGCTGAAACTATCAGCAAAGATAAGAAGTAAAATCAAACTAAAAGGCCCTCTCAAGGAGGGAATCACACCAAAAGCCGATGCATATCTAGCACGGCTCTGAATATGACCTTTTTTCGTAGGAGCAACAAAAGAACCATGTCATTTTACTGAACGTGTTACATGATCTTTCTCCAAAATGTACAAAATGTGAGCTGATTATTAGTGCGTAATATGGTGGCGGTGAGAGGTATCAGAGGCATTGTAGCGGGAACTATGTCAGTCTGGTGCCAACCATCCAGAAAGAGACTGATAGTAATCTTGTAGTCAGCCCGACCGAACTTCCTCTCTCCTCTTCTTCTTTCCCCTACACTTTTCTTCCCTTCTCTCCTCCCCTTCCCTCTCTTACTCTTCCCTCTCCTCTCCTCTCCTCTCCTTCTTTCCTCTTCTTTCCTAACCCCTTCCTCTACTCTCCATTCAAGGTTGTTACCAGCCCTCGACAGCGAAGCCGGCATTGTTTTCAGTTTGTTTGTGTGCCTGTGTGTCTGTTAGCACGATAACTTCTCAACCGCTCAAAATATCATAAGTCAGGTTTGTACCTGGTACATTTCAGAATGTATTCATAAAAGAGAAGAAGAAGAAGAAAGAGTACAACCTACATGTATATCGTTGAGGATCGTAGTCTGGCTGACACAAGAGGCTTTGGAGTACCAATTCCTTGACTATAGATTATTTTGCATACTACGTCTCAGTTTGTTCTCGTATGTTATTTATAGCATTTCTATCTTGATCAGTTCAGTATTCAAGATTTGGAGATGGCATCATAGACCGTTGGAATGAACAAAGCACTAACAAATAACCTCTCCAATGCGATGACCTTTTGTTATTACAGAAGATGAACAGAGGAAGGAAAAAATGTTAAATAAAAAATCTCGTTCTCAGGATAACATAATATCCACTACAGCCTTTCACCTCTTTTTCATCGCACATCTAACTGTTGGACAGTTTTATGCTTTCCTTCAGTAGATGAAGTTAGGCAGCTTATACAGCATCCTAAAAGCAAACCTGTCGGTTTTTGAGAGAGTTCCACCATTCTTGACCTTGGAAGAATGATACCCGCACATAAATCAGTTGCTTATTGGTGAAATACAACTGTTCTTGCCCGACTTGGACCTTCTTCATTTATGGTGTCGTATCTCACTATATGTAAACTTTTACTATGTGGGCATAATTTTTCCTTTTGAAGAATCTCTGGCCTAATAAATGCCCTTGGTTTAATAAGCCATAGATATTGGCGTATGCAATAATTCGGACACTATGCCGTCATACTGAACAATCCTCTCACACTCACTCTCACTTCTATCCCTCACACTCTTGGAAGACTACTCTTATTTCACAAGAAACCAAGTCAAAATTTAGCGACCACTCAGAGACCCAGGTTTGTTCACAAAGAGTGCATGGAGGCGATCGCCTGTAGATTCTCTCTTTGCTCGAACAAAAACAAATTTCCGTCATTCACGTTCGCACACGATACAACACTGCTGCATATCCCGCAGAGTTCCAAAAGCTCATCCAAGGGGGAAGCAACAGAGGGCTATTTGCAAGTTCTGATTCATTATTTCCAAGTCTATTGCTAGACGCCTTAATCCCGTAGGGAGTGGCCACAAACAAATCGCCTCCATGTCGCCCTGTCCCCCGCAATTTCACTGCCCTTCTCCCAGCTCACATCCCCATCTCTCATATACCTCTCCACCCCATCCCTTCATCTCATCCTTGGCCTCCCGCTCTCTCTCCCCCTCTCCACCTCCCTCACATACCCTCTCCTCGTCAGTTTCTCGCTCTCCATCCTCTCCATATGGCCAAACCACCTCATTGTATTTCTCCTAATGCTTTTTATCACATCCAACCACAACATTCCTTCTCTTCCTCATTGTCAGTCTGTCTCTCCATTTGACTCCACATTCTCCTCTCCAATAACTCATTTCCACAGCTCTCACTCTTGACTTGTGTCCCTCCAACAAGGTCCAAGCTTCACCTCCATAGGTTAGAGTTGGTATTACAATACTATCATGCAGCAGTTTTTTACTTCCATGCTCTCTTCCCTGTTTCTTATCACTGCTTTCAAAGAACCAGCAACCTTTCTTCCTTGTTGTACCTTTTCAAGCATTTCACCCTCTAAACTTCCATCCTTACTCATCACACTACCCAAGTACTTAAACGCACTCACATTTTCCATTTCCTCCTCATCCAGCCCCACTCTCCATTCAGTGACTTCATTTCTCTCGAAGACCATGATTTTACTCTTCCCTACATTCACCATTAGATTCCGTTTCTTACACACTCTTCCAAACTCATTCACCAAACCTTGCAGCTCCCCTTCGTCTTCACTTAACAGCACAGTATCATCTTCAAATAACGGTACAAGGTGTTTCCAAACACTGCCTTCTCTCATTACTGTCGCTCTAACATCCACTGCCCTACCTTGTATCTCTATTATAACCCCATCTATATACAGGTTTAACAATCATGGAGACATGGCACATCCCTGTTTCTATTCAGCCTTCAAATAGAAAAATTCACTCAGTTGACTGTCCACACACACTGTAGCCTTAGCACCCTCATACATACTCTTCATGGCATTCAGCAACTTCCCATTTACTCCATATATTCTTAATACTTTCCACATTCCTTGTCTATCCACCCTGTCATATGCTTTCTCCAAATCCATGAAGGCCACATACAACTTCTTTCTCTTCTCTAGAAACTTTTTCACTAAAGACCTATGAATGAAAATCTGATCTACACAACCTCAGGAGATCAGGAGAATGGCAGGGTGGAGGAGGAATGGCAGTTGTTCAAGAGTGCTGTGGTGGCGCATGCGGAAGGGGTGTGTGGTGTGAGACGAGTGGGTGGTGCTGTAAGAAAGGGAGGTGAATGGTGGTGCGAGGAAGTAAGTATGGCTGTGGCTGAGAAGAGACGTGCATATGAAGTGTGGCTGCAGAGGAAGGATGAGGTGTCATATGAGAGGTGTATGGAGAAGAGGAATATGGCGAGAAGGGCTGTGTGTGATGCTGAAGTACCAGCAGATGAGAGGTGGGGGTAGGCGGTTGACTGAGAATTTTCAACAGAATAGGAAAATGTTTTGGCAGGAGGTGAAAAGGGTGCGAAAGGGAGAGTCTGGGAAGGGAGAGCGAGTAAAAGCAGAGGGTGGAAGGATGTTAATTGAGATGGATTCAGCAAGGACGAGATGGGCAGTATTTTGAAAGATTGTTAAATGTAGGGGAGGAAAGGGAGGCTGAGATTGTTGCAGATGGAAGGGTGCAAGGAATAAATGTGTTGGGAGAATTGAATGATTCTTTGGTCACGATGGAGGAAGTGCAGGAGGTAGTAAAGGAGATGAAAACAGGGAAAGCTGCAGGTATGGATGGGTGTGCTGTGGAATGCCTGAAAGGTGGTGGGGCGACTATTGTTGACTGGTTAGTAGGATTGTTGAAGATGTGCTTTGTGCAAGGTATGGCGCCAGTTAACTGGGCAAGTGGTCCCATTGTATAATGGTAAGGGTGAAAAGTCAGAATGTACTAGCTTTAGGGGTATAAGTCTGTTGAGTGTTGTAGGTAAGCTGTATGGTAGAGTGTTATTAAGAGAGTTAGAGAGGGTACACAGGGAGTGATTGGTGATGAGCAGTGTGGCTTTTGGAGAGGGAGGGGTTTCATGGATCAGGTGTTTGTTGTGAGACAGATGTGTGAAATGTATTTAGCGAAAGGTAAGGATGTGTTTTAGGTGTTCATGAATTAAGAGAAAGCGTATGCTAGAACTGATAGGGAGGCTGTGTGGACCTTTATAATCTTGTATGGACTTGATGATAGGTTACTAAAAGGAGTGTAAAGTTTTTATGTAAATAACTGAATGTGTGTAAGAGTGGGAAATACTGTGAGTGATTGGTTTCCCATGAGAGTGGGGCTTCGGCAGGGATGTGTGATGTCGCCTTGGTTGTTTAATATTTATATGGATGGTGTTGTAAGGAAGGTGAATGCAAGAGTGTTAGGTGGAGGTCTGAGTCTGCTGAATGTTGATGGTGGAGAGTGGAATCTGAAGCAGCTGCTGTTTGCAGATGAAACTGCACTCTTGGCTTATTCAGAGGAGACTGAGACAGTTGGTAGAGGAGTTTGGAAGTGCGTTTGAAAGGAGAAAAGTGAAAGTAAATGAGAAAAATAGTAAAGTGATGAAGTGTACGAGGTTGGTAGATGGTAGGGGGATGAATATAGTTTTGAATGGTTAGTTGCTTGAGGAGGTAGAGTGTTTTAAGTATTTAGGGTCACATGTTGCTGTCGATGGAAAAATAGATGCAGAAGTGAAGTTTAAAATGAATGAAGCAGGAAAGATGCTGGGAGGAATGAAGAAAGTGTTTAGATGTCGTTCGCTTAGAATGGATGTAAAGAGAAGGCTGTATGAGGGTATTGTTGTACCGACTGCATTATATGGAGCTGGAACAAGGAATATGGCTGTAGCAGAAAGGAAAAGTTTGAATGTAATGAAGATGAGGTGTCTGGTGAGTATGTGTGGAGTGACGCATATGGATCGAGTGAGAAATGATGAAGTGCGATGGAGAGCTGGAGTTGTTCGAGAGATGGCTGATCGAGTTGAGCAGAGGGTGTTGTGATGGTTTGGGCATATGACGAGAATGGATAATGAGTGATTGGTGAAAAAGATAACTAGATCTGATGTGAGAGGTGTAAGATTGAGAGGAAGACCACGAATTTGATGGATGGACTGTGTGAAGAGAGCGTTGGATGTGAGAGGGATGTTTGTTGAGCAAGGAAGAGTGGCTGTGCGTGATGGAAATGAATGGAGAGAAATTGTGAATGAATAAATGATGACGCAACCTTGAGGGGATATTCTCCCGCATTTTGTCTGATCAGCTGATCAGGTCAGGTGCGGGTAAGGGAATGAGTCTATTATAATGTGGCAGGGGTAAACCAGCTTTGCTGTCGGGCCCTGCAACAGATGCCACTGATTGTACTGCGCAGTTGAAGCAGTTGACCTTCGCACGATGTGGTGCGGTGAAGATCTGTCCCTTCTCCCCCTTGGGGCTAAGATGCGAATGAATGTGTTTGAGTGGATGAGTAGGCTAACTTGGGAGTGTGTCGTCCTGCCTCGGCTGCCTCCCTTTCCTGGGGGGAAGCAGCCTGGGTATATAGATAGACAGATAGACACAACCTCTTCCCTTCCTACGTATGGTAAGAATGATAAATGAAGACAGTTTTTGTAGACTATTATTCTTCAATATTAACATTTTGTATACCACCGACTGTTTAGTTATTTCGTTCTGAATACTGTCAGAAGGATCTTATTGATTGTAGATGTGACCACTGAGTCTTGAAGAATTCGTAAGTAGTGTTTTTGGCGTTGTCAAGGAATATCATGAAATGATATTCTTTATTCCTATCTACGAGTATCTAACATTGCTTGTAAACTGCAATGGTGGTGCTGTTATCTGTGCATTGCTAAAGTGCGCAGAGTAACAATGGACCTATAATTTTGGTTCAGATCTGACCAGCTTGCCCGAAAACCCTAAATTTCACTTTTAATTGGATAAGCGACCGTAAACAATAGACAGAGAAAGCAGGGCAAAAGTGGAATTAGCTGTCAGCCCAATATTTGTTCTTTGCAGTCCTTAACAATAATGTTTACAACCATGGCGTAACCACTCTTTTCTTCCCATCACATTCTTTTCCTCCCCGTCTTTCCTCCCTCCACACACCTCTTCTTTCCCATTTTCTCTCTCCTACCTCCACAGCTCTCCTAACTCCCTTTCTCTCCACCTCTATTTTCTCTCTTCACAGTCCCCCTCACCCCCTCCTTTCTCCATCTGCATTCCACCTGTTCTCTCTTTGTTCTTCCACAGTCCCCACCCCCACTTTCCTCTCTCCCTTTCTTTAAGCCTTTAATATCTTCCTTTCGTTTCTCTTCCATCCCTCCATCTCTTTCCCACTTTACACACCCTTTCTCTACTCTTTCCACACCTCCCTCGCGTTCATTCCTCCCTCCACAATCCTTGTCTCTCTTTTTGTTTCCTCATACTCTCCTTTTTCCTTCTTCTTTCGTTCCTCTCCCCTGTACATTTTCCTTCCCCTCATTCATTCCTCTCTCTTCAGTCCCTCTACCCCGTTTCTCCTTCCACCTATCTTCTCTCCAAGACCTCTAAATCAGCAAAAGTACTTTTGCCTTTTCATTTTTTTTTTTCTCACACGTTTTCAGTTACTGGCAAAAATTGGCAAAGTTGCTAGTATTTGTGCCTGTTTTTGCAAAAAGTTTCGTTATCTCCAGCTTTGCCTCCCCGACCAAGGTTACATTATAATGCTCTTGCCACCGAGTCCAACGGTATACAGGTTATACGGGGCTGCATTTTGATCACTGGGGGTTTGGCACTGCACTTTCCAGGGATTTCTCTGGTAATTATTTTAATGATTTCTACGGGATACTGTCGGTATCAGGGGGTATATTTTAGAGATGTTAGTATTGTTTTTGGAAATTCTGGAGGCTTTTGCATTTTATTAGAGGTACGTTCATAGGGCGGTGCATTTTGATCCCAAGGAGTATGGATCCAAGAGTTTTTCGAAACTTTTCAGATTTCGCCATCTTTTGGAATGTTTTGAATATTTTAACATTAAAGCTATTATACTTATTTTTAGCATTATTCCTACGGTATATCAGTCTATGATGCCACATTGTGATCGGTTTGCATCTGAAAATTAGGGATATTCTTGATTTTAGGGAAGTTTTCACATAGCTGAAGAGTATTCCAGAGATTTTATCAATAAAATACCAGCATTCACGTTTACAGGATGCTACATCTTGATCACTTTCGGTATGACAGTGATTTTACTGTGGTGTGGTTATTTATGTAACATCTAAGAGATTTTACCAATGTTAAAGGATATACAATACTTTGATGATAATTTTATGTGATAATGTTATAGAGGTATTTTAGAGATTGTGTTGATTCTTTGGTGATATTCCCAAAATCTTAGAACTGGTTTGGGGATGTTTTATAGATTTTATCAGTATTTTAGCCGTACTCAGGTCTGTAAGTCATTACTTTTAGCTAGCTAAACGTGTGGCATAAATAGAAGGTTAGTTACTGATATTTCATGAACACTTCATACGTTAAATGTTTAAGTGGTGATCTACGAATTTTGCAGATATGTTAGTGATCTTGCAGAGAGTTTATCAGTATCTTTTGAATAAGCAGACAATAATGGCATCACTTTGACGATAATCTTGTCTGAATGGTTCTTTGCTTTGAGTGCTGTGCCAGAGAGCTTGCCGATATTTTGCAGATGTTCTAAAAAGCTTAACCTTGACTCTGAAAATAGTTTAGAGCCTTTTTCAATATTTTTCGTATATTTTTGAGAATTTATTAATTTTTTGGTTATATTCTAGGAATTTGTCAGTATTTAGCAATATTCACAAATAAACAATATTATTAGGTGTGCCCTATGTGTGAGAAAGTGAACTGGTGGAGGGATAGTGCCCTTCCCCGTTAAATAACCAACTCAAACAGCCACTGCTTATGGGATTATAGCGTCTGACTTTAGGTAAATAGATATTTTGATGGGTAAGGGTGTGAAACTGGATGGTATTTTATGCAGTTGTGATATATACTGGAAATATTTTCAAGACTTTGCTAATAATGTAGGGACATTCCCTAAATTTGGATATATATTTTAGCAACACATAGATACAAACCTGTATGCAATGCAACACTTTTGTGGCTGAAGATATAATATCTAGCAATATTTTAGGGACTACATATTGAAGTGTTTTTTAGGTACTCTAGAGACTTTTTCAGTATTTTTCCTTTGGGGGTTATATAATTGTTTGTGGGATATTCCAGAGGTTCTGTGACTATTTAAGGTATTCTTGGAGATTCTATAAACATTGCTGGGATATTCTAAGGATTTTGTCAACGCTCTGGTATAGTCACATGCATATAGTGCTAATTTAATGGCGGACGATTTAAAGCTGGCCAATATTTTAGAAATGTTGTCAATACGCCTGTCATTTTCTAGATGGTTTATCACTATCTTATCAAGGTCCTAAGTAAGAGGTATTACAATTTTTCTAGAATTATTGTAGGATTTTATCCACATTTCAGGGATATTCAAGAGATTTTGTCAAAATTTTAGTGACTGTCGACATATTTTAAGGTTATTTGAGGATTTAATTTTTTTCAGTTTCTTGGGTAATCCACACAGATTTTATCAATTTTCAGAGACATTCGAAAAATTATAAATAGTTTAGGGCCATTCGAATGTTTATCAGTAATTCAGGGACATTCAAGAACTTATCAATAGTTTAGGGACATTCGAATATTTATCAGTAATTTAGGGACATTCAAAAACTTATCAATAGTTTAGGGGCATTCAAAAGTTTACCATTATTTCAAGGACATGTAAAAGCTTCTGAATAGTTTGGGGACATTTGAAAGCTTATCGGTATTTTAGGGACAGTCCAAAGTTTATCAATAATTTAAAGAGTCAATATTTATCAGTGTTTTAGAGAATTTCAAAAAATTATATCAATATCTTGGGATATTTGAGGTTTTATCAATGCTTTAGGGAAATTCGATATTTCTTTATATAACACGGATACTCAAGAGAATTTCCCATTCGGGCATATTACAGAGACCCTTGTCATCATAGTCAGGGTGTTCAAAAGATACTCATACTATAAATATGTGGGGAGATTATCTTATGTAACTGTTTTATAAGTTTTTATTCTGAGTATAGAGATCGCGATAAATTCTTTGCAGCAGTCTAGAAGATGTTCCACTATTTCTGTTATTTTCCAGATATAGCAACATTACAACAACGTTTTAGATATTTTCATCATTCCACTTTTGGTGGGTAGCCTACTGTTGAGGTTTTGTCAACATTTTTGGAATATTCAGGAGGTTTAAGCATTAATCACCGATTTTCATGAGATCTGTGGCAACTGTGGGTGTTTTTAAAAAGATTTCACCAGTTATTAGAAGTTATATTGCAAGTTAAGCACTTATCGGTAATTTCAAAGAGGTTCTGTAATTTTTAATGGATTTTTAGCAGTGACCAGCAATTTCCAGCGTTTACTAACGATTTTCCTAGAGAGTTCAGCATTTACCAACGATTTTCCAGACATTTAGCATTTTTTTAAAAAACATATCAACTTGACGGGGATTTTTCAAGATACTCTAACATTCAGCGGCAATTGTACTGATATTCTAATGATGCTCAGCGATTTCTGATATATATATATATATATATATATATATATATATATATATTCTGAAGGTGTTAGTTCAGTTGCTTCCAAGATATATTAACATATATCAGAGATTCAGTGAAAATTTCATCGCTTGTATATTCCCTCTGATGCTCAATATTCATTGTTTCTTATGACTTTCTAGGGTCTTCTGGATGCAAGTTTATCGACATCAGAGAATTTGACTAGATTCCAGGCCACCATATTTGACTTATTGGACTCCAGCATCTGATATTCACTGGAAAACTCATCTCTTCTCCCAATTATTCAGAAAGGACGAGGAGAAGAGAGGGAAGAGTCTTCCTGTGTCTCTTGTCTGTCCATCAAAAACAACTCTCGGTTATGACAAGAAAAATTATCGTCCATTATATATACTTCTGAATGAGAACTTTGAAATGAAAATGCACAATCTTCCAATATTCTCACTCTTCCTCCTCCCTTCTCCCGCCAAAAGAAAAAAAAAAAGTTACAAAGAAAAAAATAATGATTTTTTTTTTTTTAAGGCAGAAGATGAGAAGAGTGCTGAATCTCCCTGGAACTCTTGCTCCTCCTACAAACGCAGACCTTCGCACGAGGTTAATTACTGAAGGTTATATTTATTTTAATGGGAAGGACAAGTAAAGTACAACCTTCCTGTTCCTCTTGTTCTTCCTGCAAACAAAGAATCTAGTTATAACGGGGAATTGATGGTAAGTTTGTTTGATTCCAGGTTGCCGAAAATAAATAGTGGACGTAGATGTGAAAATATTCATTTGGTAATAAATAAATACCAATATTATTATTTTCACAATGAGCTGCACCTTTATAAGCACCTTGATAGACCAGTGGATATCCTCCTCCCCATAAATACGGTACGTACCTACTGTACATACTTACGTACATACAGGTATACGAACACACACACACACACACACACACACACACACACACACACACACACACAAGCATACACGCATCGATATAAACATACACAGGTACAAAATACATATATTATACACACACTTATATATGTACACACGCACATGTATATACAAATTAGAGGAATTACCGTTATCAGCATGACAACGTCTTTTTTTCACTTTGTTCCTTATACCGCCGGAGAATTGTAACTTGTATTAATAGAAACCCCTCCAACTGATGGGACTAACTGATAAATTACACACTGTCACAATTTCAAGCAGTTCCCAGCAACAAACATACGAGTACACTAGGAAGAGAAAGGTCGTGGGTGGGGTTGGATGGGCGGTGGAGGGAAGGAAAAGGGTGTGGAGCAAGCAAGGTGAAGCTGAGGAAACACCGCTGCCCTTCTTTCTCACACCTGTAGAAGGAAGAGAAATGTACTGGATTTGTGATGGCCGAAATTATACAACAGCCATTCAGTTAATCTCTCTCCCTCACCCCTCTCTCTCTCTCTCTCTCTCTCTCTCTCTCTCTCTCTCTCTCTCTCTCTCTCTCTCTCTCTCTCTCCGGCACTGTATTCCTTGTACCACTTGCAAAGGCGTGTTATCAGGTAACTCGCACCTAAGATTCTTTCACTCAGGATTATCAATCACTCTTACTCAGAATTCTCTCAAGATTCTCTCACACTCAGTCAGATTTTTCTCACGCAGGATTCTTTCACTCAGGATTTTCTTACTCTTACTCAAGAGTCTTTTATTCTCTGGCAGTGTTCATTTACTTCGATTTCTCTCAGTCTCTCAAAATTCTTTTACTATCACCAACACAAGTTGGGCAACATAGCACATAACAAAGCGCACGCCATGACTCCTTGTGTGGACAGGGCTTTAAGGATGAGCTACACGATCAGTTTTTAAGCACAATTTTGAAACATAATGACAAGATAGCTTTAAAACTCTTCGTGTAGACAGGCAGAAGAATAGTTTAATTTATGGCTGTCCACTGCAAGAGTGTCCTCATTTCCTTCCATCCGATAATGTATTTTTATTCGTTCTTGCTCTTTCCAGGAGTTTTCATTCGGTTTAGAGAGACATTTTAAAATGGAGGAGTTATGAGTGTTGCTGTCACTAATAATTTTACTACTAGAGAACTAATTTTAAGCACCATGTGAACCTGGCTGCTGCACCGCCAGTTTTTCTTTTATTAGGTTAATCAATCAGTCTATCGATCTGTAAGTTGAAAAAATCGTAATTCAAACGGAAAGTAGCTAATCTTTTTGAAGCTGACAGAAATCAGCGCGTGCATAATACGAGCCTTCCCTTGGAACAAAACCTGCAACAATCGAATTTGCGTCCCGGTTCCCCGTTCTATTATTGAGTGAACAAGGACAAGGGGTAAATAAATCTGACAGGCAAACTCAACCACCATACATCTTCAAACTGGATATTTAGTGACCTGAATAATTACGTGTCCACCTGCCCCACACATGCACCTCTACGTCACTCTTATACACTCCGAAGTGACCGTTTACAGAGAAAGTGAATCATCATCCCTACGATACCCACCTGTCACACACACACACTCACCTCAACACTGTGTTCGAGAAGTGGTTGTGTAGAGGGCCCGAGTGAACCACAGACCCTGCTTTAGCTGGATATTCAGCGAGCTAAGCAACAAAAGCTCACCTACCCAGTGCGTCGAAACTGGCCATGGAGACAGGCAAATATAATCAAAATATCTGTTTTAGTGGAATATCCAGCGAGCTAAATAATCTGCGAATGTATTAAAAGGCATCCAGCACCAGTAACATTACCAGCATCTCTTAGTTTCATTTATGGTCATTGTAACTATCGTTGTTATATGCTCCTTGTGGCCCTACTGGACCGCTCACCACTTGTCCTCACGAGAGCTGTTTCTGAATAGCTGTCACCACTACCTCTATCACCACACTTACCATCAGCACCATCATCATCACAGCTACCACCATCAACACCAACAACATCACAGCTACCACCACCAACACCAACAACATCACAACTACCACGACCACCACCACCACCACCACCATCAACATCAACATCACAGCTGCCGTCACCACCACCACCATCATTATCATCATCACAGATACCACCACCACCATTATCATCATCACAGATACCACCACCACCATCATTATCATCATCACAGATACCACCACCACCATCATTATCATCATCACAGATACCACCACCACCATCATTATCATCATCACAGATACCACCACCACCATCATTATCATCATCACAGATACCACCACCACCACCACCACAGCTACCACCAACACCACAGTCATCATCACAACACCACAGCTACCACAACCAGAATCATCACAGCTACCACTATCACCACCACCACCATCACAGCTACCACCACCACCACCACCATCATCATGACCACACCACAGCTAGCACCACCAGAATCATCACAGCTACCGCTATCACCACCACCTCCACCACAGCTACCACCACCCCCACGTACTACCATTTTCTTCTGAATAAAATCCTCTTCTCCTGGCATAAATGAAGTAACAGATATTGGACTGTAGATATACAGCATGCACCCCCTGCCCTCCCTCCATCTTCCACCGTTATGAAGAGACGAATGAAACTCCGCGGAAATGATCTACCTTATTTTCCATGCAGTATATCTCCACTGACCAAAACATCCCTTCAGATAATTTCAATTGACATGACATTGAAACTGGCCCATCTGGGACTCAGTTCCAACCATCCTGCCAAGTTTCATAAAGATTCTTTTCCCAGTTTAGGGTACACACACACACACACACACACACACACACACACACACACACACACACACACACACACACACACACACACACACGCACGCACGCACGCGCGCAGTATTGTAATGTATTAGATTGTAGACGACCACTTTATTTTTTATATAAAGCTAACAATAGTGGTGTTTCTCAGGGTTCTATCCTATCATCAACATTCTTCCTCCTATTTATCAGTGATTTAAGTTGCACATCAAATTCTATCCATTCATACAATGACTCCAGCCTTCACGTGTCCTTGGGCTATACACAGAGTCCGTCGCAACAGCAATAAAAAATGAGGCCACGGCACGCCTGATTTCTGAGCTGGCTATTAATTTTGACTGGCTTAAAAGGAAACTTTGTTTTAATACATGAATAACTCGATTTCTACATTTTTAGATACGACAAAATCTTCCACAAAAGTATCCTTAATATTCAAGGATAGACCACTTTGTCCATCGTCATCTCTCAAAATCCTTGGGGTTTCTCTCAGGACGAGTCATGGAAAGATCGCCATACCTCGTTTGCAAAATCACTTCCAAGAGATTGTACTTTCTCCCTACACTTCTGCTGATTTTCTACAGGGATCTTATTCACGCGGTATGGAGTACACCTAGCATATGTGGCGGGTGGTCGTGGTAATGGGTTCACGACATACAGCTCTTCAAAAAATATGGTTGCATCAAATGAGCTTCGTCTCATCATATCCTTCCCTTTTACTGACTCCCTTCGATGTCTTTGTCTTCATCTCAGTGTTGCATCTTTATCTTTCTATTGTTATTACTTCAATGACCACTGCCTTTTTTTTTTTTTTTAATTATCTGCTAGCATCCCTCCACCATGAAGGCTGGCGCGTAGTAACCATATGATAATACACTATCACTACATGTTTGTCCAACTCTTTAACCCTTTACCGGGCACTCATAGAAACACTAAGAAATTCAATTCTCTTACCATAGATCATGACAGTAGAGACCATTCTAAAATATTTTTATAGATGAACATTTTTCTAAATTTTTCATCTTAAGTTTGGAAAATGAGGTTGATGAAGTGATCATATATGGTAACCCGCCTGGTTCTGGTAATACAATGATTTTGATGAAGTGATCACATATGTCTCCACGCCTGTCTATGGTAAAAAAAAAATACATGATTGTGCAATACTGAAAATGTAAATAGATGGCTGAAAAATACACATTGAAAGCTGTAACATTGTATTATATAAAAATACAAAAGTTATTATTGTACTTCAAACATAATAAGGACCCTTAGCATTTACACATCTACATCACACAGCCCAAGTTACCTCCCCTGTCCCTACAGTGTCTGGTCTGCCGATCTATGCCACAGCCTCATGGTAGTCCATGAAGCAGTTCCTCACAGCATTGAGGCATAGGTGGACCTTACAGACCAGGCAAACGAAGTTTGAGCGAATTATGTGTCTCTTCCGGCTGCAGTGCTTGCAGGTCTACCGGGTCTGGTAGAGGGGAATATGGAACAGGGACTTATCGAAGCGCACCACGGCATCTGGAGTTGGGGAGCGCTGACCTCTGATGAGCCTTGGGAGTTCGAAGGTGCTGGTGCTGCCTCCAGGGGACGCCTCTGTTGAGCTCCTTGACCGCCGTTGCATTACAGACTTCAGGCTGCTAAGAGACTTGAATATTTCCAGCCGGAAGTCATTCAAGGAGAGGCCCCTCGTCTCCCCGAGAGCCCTGCAATAACGCCTGTAGCATAGCCAGGCGTTGCACACACACAGGTCCAGGCAGTATGCGAACAGTCTCATGTACCACCTTTTTGATTTTAGGGGGGTACGATAGAGGTGGACAAGCATGTCACTCTTGTCGATGCCCCCCATATTTGCATTGTATGACTTGATGACACTGGGGCAGACCACCTCTTCCTTCTTCTTGGTTTCCTTCGAGTACCGCAGACACTTTGTGACAGGGTTTACCCCTATGTCAGTGGACATGATAGTGACAATATTGTTGTCCTTCCACTGAACAGCCAGGATACCGTCATCGCTAGTCGTGTGACAGTATGCTCCCCAAAGTACAGCTTTCCTCTTCATCTCCGGGATGGATTTCAGTGGAGGTTTGCCAATACGGGCCTCCCTGGCCGTGCCTGTGTACCTGCAGTTTCGGGCTAGGAGGTACCGAACAAGTTCCAGGCTGGTGAAGTAGTTGTCGGCGAATAATGCGGTGGTGCAGGTGGAGGTCATGGTGCTGGCAAGGACTGTGACTACCTGGCTTGTGTCTGTCAGTGTCTTCTCTGGGCTGAGGGGAATGCCGTGGGATTGCAGTGTCACTTCCATTGATCCCTGATAAAGTATCATGTCGTGGATGAACCCATCCTCTGACGCTCGAGAGAACAGCTTGAACCCCCACTTATCTGGTTTCTGCTGGATGTACTGCCTCAGATTCCCAGCAGTCTTTCCCTTGTAGCCCACCATGACCTCATCAATGGACTGCTTCGGAGTTTCAGGTTCCTTCCGGAAGGCTTTGGTGATGGTGGTGAAGAGGGGGCGTACCTTGAAGAACCTATCTACAGTGCCGTGGAGCTGGGAGTTGTCGTTGAAGTGAATGGTTCGTCGAAGAAGTCGAAATCGTTTTGAGGACATAATGTCAGCCACTTGTGGTACTCTTGTGCCTATGGCCCAATAATCATCCAGGGAGGGGCACTGCACAATCCCCATGTAGAGCAGAATGGCCACGAAGTTGGTGATCTCATGTTCGTTGGTGAAGAAGGTTGTAGTAATATCTTGCTGAGTGGCATACAAGTTAGTCTGATAGGTGATATGTTTGATGAGCTGGGGGCTGAAGAACCTGTGAAAATACTGCTGGGGACTCTCTACATATGAAGGTGCCTCGTGG
>NC_136958.1:8126799-8154299 GCF_032717465.1 Coenobita brevimanus
AGGTTGAACCCTTTATTTTCTGTTTTTAAGGATACATTCTTAAACTTACCATGTAGAAATCTGAAATGTGTGTAGTCTTTCTCCATTAACTTTTAGAGGCTTTGTACTTTTGCAGTTATTTTTTATCACTGCTCAGTCACAGAATGAGACAATACTGTGGTTCTACTGTATACCTTTTCCTTAACGCTTTTTCCGTGATTATCACTGTAGTTTAATATTTATATCCTGATCAGTTCAACATTCAAGATTTACAGGTGGCATCTTGGACCGTTAAAATGGACAAAGTACTAACACACATAACCTCTTCACTGCGATGACCTTTTATGTTCAGTTGTATGTAAACAAGAAGAATAAAGTGAAAAAAAGTCATAATACTGATTAGAATAATGGAGGTTCTCTAGTACATCACCTTTATTGAGCTATTTCCGTACATGCCAGATCAGTGTGTTATTATATGTTATTAAAGCAATCTATGTGGTCACGATAAATAATATGAAAGAATAATACGATGAAAGTAAGAAATAAATATCAAAGGAAGTGGTTTCATAAAGCCTTCTTAGCCGACGAGAATACGGCTCAGAGGCCCTTTTCTTTGTGCGTGTGTGTGTGTGTGTGTGTTGGCATTTATATGGGGTTTTGTAGCAAATCTTCTGAGCTTTTCTTATTACACATTAACATAATCTTGTATGTTATAATTACCGTTCTAACATCAACATATTCAGACAATGACATACAACAGGACGTCGTGGTATAAGGTGGAGAATAAACCACAAGGGAAGATGTTAGGATTGCTTTCAGTTGCACAAAAATCATCCTGTGTTAGCATAATTGTTGTAAAGTACCTGGTGCACCAACCGCATCGATTGGATTAACAGTGTCTCGAAATTAAATACTGCCATTAAAAAGAATCTCACCATCCACTCAATTGATGTAGTGCTGCTCTTGGATGTCTGCCCTTTCCTCTCCTCCATCCTTCTTTCCATCTATCCTCTTCTCTCTTTCTTTCCTTCATTCTCTCCTCTTTCTTCTGCCTGCGGGTGACTTTACACTCCCTCTTGTGTCTTTCTTTCCTTCATTCTTTCCTCTTCCTTCTGCCTGCGGGTGACTCAACACTGAGTGACAAGCCAAATGGTTTCTTGTACACCAGGAAACCATTTACTACGCTGGGTGGTAATCATATAACCAAATTTTGGCTCCTGGTGGTTTAGTGAGTAATAAAGGTGCTCCAATCTGATTGAGCCGGTGAAGGTTTATATCCAAGGGATGGTTGGGGTTTATTGCTCACGTAATGCCACTCAGGGATGAGTGAGGCTGGTTACTCTCATCTTAAATGCCAGGACCAACTTTCCTTGCCCCGGGCTCCTACGCTCCTCATGGGGCAACGTAGGATTGGATGATGGATGGATGGATGGAAAAAGAATCCTTATATTTTCGCAGTTCTTATGCTTTTACAGAAAAAAATGATCTTCCTTCAAAATCCTCGCCATGAAAAGCCTAAATATTAACTTTCTTCCCCCAAACTTTGCAGCCAGCCACATTGCAGCTTTCTTCCCTAAGGTCACCAACATTGTTCATAAAGACGTTCAGTTTTTTGCTCTCTCTCTCTCTCTCTCTCTCTCTCTCTCTCTCTCTCTCTCTCTCTCTCTCTCTCTCTCTCATTGTTGGGGGGAGTTTCGCCAACATTCTCCCTCATAAGTCTCCATCTTTTCTCCACCTTACCTCTACACCACTTTACTTGGATTCTGTCGTCACTGTGCTTCAGCCTCATCCCATCCATTTCCACTTCACTTAACTTCTTCCCCAATTGATTTTTAGATCCATCTTCTCTCCACTTCATCTTCCTTCCACTTCATTTTCACTTCACATTCCACTTACTCTTCATTCCACTTCACCTCCACTAAAAAACCTTAATTCCATACCAAGGTACTTAACCGTCCTTCCAATGTTCTTGCTTCTTCCTCAGTTTCATACCTCCCTGCTTCCTCATCTTTACACCATCTCTCGTTACTTCACCTCAACTCCCCTCCATCCCACCTCACCAACATCTGTTTATGCCTCATCACTACAACCACCCTACCTCACCACCACCATTCCTCTCCACTACACCACCATACTTCTCCATTACACCACAACCACCACACCTCATCACCATCATCATCACCGCTACCGCCATCACCACTAACACCACAGCACCACCACCATCATAAATTTCTATCTTAACACCGCCATCACCAACCCAACACCATTACCACCATTATAACTTTCTAGTATAACATCACCACGCTGCCATAATCACAACACAACCTCAACCACCACCAGCACCATCACCGCCAGTACCACCACCACCATCACCCACCACCTCCACTACCATAACTCTCCACCTCACCACCATCACCCACAGCCACCACCATAACTCTCCACCTCACCACCACCAGCGTACCTCACTACCACCACCCAACACTACCCCTACCTCTCGACCACCATCACCATCCTTGAAAAACCATTTTCACCCTTACCTCTCCAGTAGCATCACCATCCTTGAAAAACCATTTTCACCCTTACCTCTCCAGTAGCATCACCACCTCCTCCTCTCCATCATCACCACCACTCACACTCCTCTCTTTCATCACCGCCACCCCACCTGTCTACCACCAGCATCACAACCATCACTCCAACTCTCCACCATCACCACCATCACCAGTACCACCACAACCTTCTTTCATCATCATCACCACTCCCACTCCACATCATTCTATCTCTCCACCACCACCACCACCACCACCCCTACTCCAACACCATAGCTCCGTACCTCTACATCATCACGAACATCACCACCAGTACCATCCACAGACACCACCACTTCCACTGCTCCACTACCATCACCCCTACTTCACAAATACAACCCCATTTCATCACCACCACCCCACATATCCAACCTCTCCACACCCCACCATCCCCACTTCATCAGTACAACGCCATTTCACCAGTACTACCCCACATCACCCAACCTCTCCACACCCCACCACCCCCACTTCACCTCCACCCTCTCATACTCCCATCTCACCTCACCCCACACTCTGGCTTAGCGGGATAAACTACAAGAGGTACAGACGCTCAAACTGGAGACGATGCACTGGAACCATGAATGACTGCTGCATCGCCAGACATTGTTCCTCGCACTGTTCCCCTCTCGCATTTATCTTACTACCTTACTTTGCACACTCACTCACCTCCTTCCCTCCCACTGCCACATCTATCCCACTTCAGGTCATGGTACTGAAGGGGTTACTGGATATTATTTCTGACCGAATAAATGCGACGAGATTCTCTCAGGCTGAATATTATAATCACTTGACTGTAGTAAGGAGAAAAAAGGTCATCCAAATGAAGTGGTGGGTGGAGATTGTTTCTAAGCCATTAATTACAAGAAAATTATTGCAAGCTGAATTAAATGGCTTGGCGGTATTACGAATAAAGAATGAAAGACATTATCCTAAATAGGGATTAATGAGCGACAACCAGAACGAATACAAAACGCGTAATGAATGAAACAAAACCACTTAATCTCGACGACGTCTTCTAACATTACTTCCGGCATCAAAAGATTGTATTTAGCTTTACAAGTGAAGGAGTTAGTGGAAACCATGTCTAATCCCGGCAGTTTGAAAAGTCTCTCCATAACTGACTAACATCATCTGTAGATATTCAGAATTAAATATAACAGACGTCATGCAGTGAAAGGGTTAACAGGAATAATGTATAAAAGCAAAGTTGTAGGAGAATGAGCAGAGGAAGACCAAAAATGAGATGGACGGCTAGACTGAATAAGAATGCGGGGGAAGGCAGAATGGTCTGGTTAGGGGAAGCAGAGATGAATTGTGGAAGAGAAATTTGGCAGCATTTTTGTTTGGCCACCATGGGAGGAACTCAGAGACAGTAAACAAGGATAGTCAATGTTCTGAATATGTTATCAAGTCAAAACTGGAATGTGTGTGTGTGTGTGTGTGTGTGTGTGTGTGTGTGTGTGTGTGTGTGTGTGTGTGTGTGTGTGTGTGTGTGTGTGTGTGTGTGTGTGTAGTCATTCACGGCTTTTCTTCTTGTTCATTCTCTCTCTCTCTCTCTCTCTCTCTCTCTCTCTCTCTCTCTCTCTCTCGTGCAGCCAGACACAATTTTTCTCTTTTCACATTGTATCATTCAATCCAAGAATGTACCATCATGACGGGGCCACGGTGGCTCAGTGTTAGTGCGTTTGTGTCCCGATCTTTGTGTTCGAAAGACACGTCGTGGGGACGTTTAAAGTTGCCTCTGGTAGTATGTCATTTCATAGGCTTGCACAGGTTTGCACCCTGAAGCAGACTGACGCACACAGACACCACCAATATATTTCCATTACATCCTTCCACTGTTTTCACTAGATACCCCTACTTGATATGCACTTGGCTAGCATGGGAAAGGTTAATTCTGGAGATCAGTCTCCCTCGAAGGAGAATGTCCTGCCCTGTAGTGTATTTCATGAAAACTGATACACATCGAGCGAATATAATTATATCCTGGTCCCCTATATTATTGCCAAGTGAACAGGGACGCGGGGGGAGGCGGCACACATGGTCAAATAGAAGTAAAAAAAAGTTTGAAGTGTAAACAAACAAACAAACACACAAGCAAACACAGACAAACAAAGCAATTCTAGACGAAAAGTGGAAAATGAGAGTTAACTGGAATGTATGAAACAAACTTTGCCGTTTCTACCAGCAGACGGCTTGGCTGAGCTGAGGGAAAAAAATACGGACAATACACAAGTACGCACCAGTGGCTATTTCCTAAACCCCATAATAAAGTCTGCACGTGAGAGAGGCCCAGCGGCTGAAATGCTGGGGAGAGGGACTGGGTGAGGAGGGGCGATTTGGGGAGAGCTGAAAAGAGAGGGACTGAAAGGAAGAGCAGAAATGGAAGGAGTAATGAGGGGGAAAAGGACAGGGGGAAGAAAGAAGTGAAACAGACAAAGATCAACTTTGATATACGCACCCACGTTTGCAATATTCTCAGGAGAAAGAAATATTTACATACATGGGCGCGGAGACCACAAGGAGCTCCACCCTGGCTAAAGTTGGTCTGGGTGAAGGTCTATCAATGAGCAAAATTTTGTTTTCCTAAGTAAAAATTATATCATTCCCCCTTCCTCTGGTGACTGCCCTCATTGGGGTGGGGGTTGAGGGTGGGAGCGGGGGTGGGGATGGGGAACGTGGTGGGAGGGGGGAGTCTTCTTGCTTTCCTGTCCTAATCTTCTACTCATAGAATTAGATGTAGTCGAAGTATTCCCTCTAACAAACAGCCTCGAATGAACAACTAGGTCTGTTGTTGCTTTATTTCCGTTCTTCTCCTTTGTACCTAATATCTGATCCTGGTGAAGGTCTACCACTTTGCAAAATTTCGTGTTTCTTGGCAAAAGGAGTAGTGAAGGGGAAGGAATGAGTTGAAACAAGAGGGTAATGAAGGAGCGACTGTGGGTTAAGGGCGGAGGAAAGTGAAGGGGGAGGGGGTTAAGAGGAAAGGAGGGGGCTAGAGAAAAGGAACTGAGGGGAAACGGAAGGGGTTATGAAGGGGGAACTGAGGGTAAACGAGAGGTGGTAATGAAGAGCGGATTAGTGGGAAAGGGTTGTTGTTGCCAACAGACCTGCTTTACTTAAGAACAACAACAAGAGCAATGGGTACAGAGGGTGAAGGAGGAAAAAGGGGTGAGGGATTCGGATGTTGGGGGAGGGCAGAGGGAATGGTGAAAAAACACGTTGATCCTCGCAAGGGCAACATAGAGTGCAAGCGATATAAAAGTGCAAATAGAAGGCTTGATTCCGGCACCACGGTTTTGTCGGCACCAACACGCGCAGCAGGTTGGAAGATGATTGTAGCAAAAAAAATAATATTATTAATAAAATAAAAGATAGAATAAGGTAAATATAAAATAAGAGAGGAAAAAATGCAGAAAAAAAGGTTGATCACTATCATCATCATCATCCAGACCACTTTCCTCACCTAAGGATTGCATAAGGTAAAAAATTCCAGAGAGCTAAAAGTAAAATGATAGAAATCAACAAACCACACTCAGTCATTCAAATCCAAACACTAGGAATTTTCATTCTACCTCACAGTCACATCTTTCCACGCATAATCACCCAGTCAGTCAGGTGACAATCACATCACCCGGGGAAGCCAGACCCTTGTCATATGTACAGAATTCTTCCAACCTGCAAATCCATCGTCATTTTCCTAGTCTCGTCAACCTTCACACCTCGCCTTCCCACACAATGATTGATAATATCTGTTCACCTTCTTAGCTTCTAAAGCCTCCTCCTACCTTCAGACTCGTTAAAGATAAACCCTTTTTAACACCCTATTAGCATCCATTCTCTCCACATATCCTTTCGAACTAAGCACCTTTTCGATTCTAGTGCTCACAAACTTACGCGCAACTTTCATGAATCACATGATTCCTTACCCTGTTCTCTCCTCACACTCTACACATATTTCTCTGTAGTCCCATTTCCACTGCTCTTACTCCTGACTTCTCATTTTCAGGTCAGTCAAAATTCTTGCACCTGTATGTTAATAAATGATCAAAAAGTCATTCATGCAAGATCTTTGCAGCTCGCCTCACACATACCTTTTTTTCATATCAATAACTTCATAACACCAGCCACTTACCCTTTTTGTTCTATTGTTGCAGATTTTGCCATACAGAGACGCCAGTATAAATACAATTAGTGGAGAGTGAGGTTAAATAAAGTTAAACCTTTAGTGCAGCCCATCCTTATCGATCTCGTTGACGTGTCTCTCGTCTCTCTCGTCGTCGCCTTGTTGTATGCCATGGTGTAGTGAAGCTGGTCCCCTCTTGTATTTTCCCTCTCTACCCCTTTCAACACCCCAGAAAACTGGATAATGAATGATAGCTTGCTTACTACATGGGCTTATTTCAGGCTGCTACAGGTTACAGAAGAGGTATATACTGGCACTGCTGCCCAGACTATCTGGCTCAAGCTCTCTGCCTCACCCGTATACCAGGGGATGACCTACTGTAAATGACGTGTATGGGTTAACTAAGCATTTATATGTAGTGTAGAGTAAACTAGCTGAATACTGGACATGTTGTACTGGCTGTGACTGATCATTCTTAACTATCTACCGATCTAATAATGGTTAGTTGGTATAATATTCTTTACATCGCACGGCCACGTAATATATGCATTTCCACTCGCCCTCTCAAACACTAATTATAATGAATAACTATACAACATAAATACTGAGATAACAGAAATTATATAGCTCATTATGTATGAAATATCAATTCATATACTGTACAATGGAAAATGTTGTGTCATAATGACACAGATGCTGTTTATGCATACATGGTTGCATGAATTATGGCAAAATTAGATAGCACCATAAAAGAGAATCATGGTGTCATTATTAACACTGCAAAAATTTTGCGTGGCATTTTAACCTATTTTTCTTGTTTTTGTTGTAAAAACAATAAACGAATGTTCATTTTACAATGTGAGTGGCATCTTGGAATATACAGAATCCAAATAACTAATATGCCTTGTCATACAGTGCATAGGAACAGACTCTCAAAATTAGTCGAACATTATGTAAAACGCAATTGGACCTGGGCTGTACACCAGGTATAAGTTTGATAAGTCGAAATGCTCCTGAATGGACTTCATCGTGTTGTTGATCAAGCTAATTGTTTCAAGGTGAAGAGATGCCAACTTGATCTGTGCTGTCATGATGCTTAGCGCAGGTAATGTGTGAAAGTTGTGTGTATGTTTCAGGGCAGTGTAATGGTTTCCAATGAGTTAGGTACACAATGGTGAGTCATTACCGAACAGTGGTCTGGTGATATATATAAGCCTCCGCCCATGTTGTGTGTTGGTAGTGCGTTAGGTCAGTCAAAATAAACTGAAATCAGCAGAGTTAGGTGTAACTGTGTGTGGCCCTCATTGTTTATGATGGCACGCTTTGAGGATTGCCTAGGTTTCCTCGAAGGTGAAAATTTACGTTGAAGGGTAAAAACCATGCAATGATGTACAATATTTACGTTCAATGCTAGGCTTGCTGACAAATAGAAACGTCTCCCATAATAGAGATCATGACCATTTGTGTGCTGGTGCTGATGGCAACTAATGGATCACCTTACCTGGAGGGGAAGGGGTGTATTTCGAAAAGTGCAAAGTTTTTTTGTTTTTTTTTATGTATGGTACGTATACTACAATGGTTGATATCAAAAGACGAACTTTCATTATATGAGAGAGAGGAAAAAGAGCGATGCGGCAATACTGGTGTGGTTTAATGAGGGAACTTGTTGGATTTTCCGGTTTTGAGGTGATTAACGCAACCTGGTTACACAGAGCCATCCCTACCCACATCCTCCCTTCACACACACCTCTACTCTCAATCCCATCTTCCTCCCCCACCCTCACCCTCACACCCAACTCTCACTCCCACTCTCCATTTTACTCTCATCCCCACCCCTATCTGAACCTTTTTCCTCATTCCCACTTCCATCCTCAGCCCTCACCATCACCCTCCCGTTATACTCACACCGATTCTCACGCCCACCCTGCACCTCCACTCCCATCCTCATTTATATCCCTGCCTCACCTTCATCATTATTTCCATTCTAGTCCTTATCCCTCTCCCTCACTATCATATTCTTCTCACATCCACGACTCCTCTCACTCCCATCCCTACTACTAATCCCATCCCCATCCCTAACACACTACCTCCTCTCGGACCCACCCTACTCTCACTCCATCCTTCAGCTACCGTTCCTGTGTTGACCTCTTACCCCTCACCCTGTTTCCCACTCTCATCATCCCTACTGCCACTCTTATCCCCTGGCTCCAACCTCCCCTCATACCCACCACCATCCTCCCCTCACTGTCATGCCTAACTCCCACACCACCCTCACTTCACCCTACACATCTCTCATACCCATTCTTATTCCCACCCTGTCTCTTCAACCCACCCTTACCCTTCACCTCCTTTACTCCCCTCCCCATCACCGATCTCACCCTCACTGTAACCTCTACCACCCTCATCCTTTTCCTGATCCCTACATCTCTGTCCTAATCCTCGTTCCCTTCCCCCCCCCCCCACTCCCATCCCCACCTCCACCTTCTCCCTCTCCCTCACAGCTTCTCCTCGTCCTAATCATCCTCTCATTCATCTCATCTCCCTTTCCATCTTAGCCCCTAACTCACCCACTCCCATACCCTTCCCTCTATCCCTCACTCCTCCCTAACCCCACCCCTCACCCATCCAATCTTGTTACCGAGTGGAGTAAAAAGGATTAAAGTTGTGTGAAATGAGACAGATCGAGGTGGATTTGGGTGAACCAGGGCAAGTTGGGTGTTTTGTGGGAGTTATGTGGCAGCGTGCAGCCGAAAACACACTCAGCGAGGCGGGGAAGGTGGCCAGACGGGAATACAGGGTGGTCAGACGGGAATAAGTTAGCCAGCTGGGAAAGAGTTGTTTGTCAAGATTACAATAAATGGTCAGACTCGAGTACACTAGGCTAGGTAGATGGTCTGACAAGAACGATGTTAATGGAAATGGAGGAATGTAATGGGATGACAGACGGGAATAAAGTCAATGATAAAGAGAGAGAGAGAGAGAGAGAGAAAGAGAGAGAGAGAGAGAGAGAGAGAGAGAGAGAGAGAGAGAGAGAGAGAGAGAGATTAACGCACATCAAGTTGGAGGAAACAGTAGACAGCTAAAAATAAGGGATGAGCAGGGAGGAATACGGTAAGTAGTCAGAGGGAAATATATTAGTTAAGAGATCAGCGTGTTTGGTAACTTGTAAAAAAAAAAAAAAAGCTGAGAATGTCTTCGAGAAGAAAATACATGTGTATGAAGAAGGCTGATGGGTAGAGGGGGAAAGGGAGATCGAGGTCGAGGTGGATGAATGGAAAGATATTTGAGTGAACACAGTGTGAGTTGATGAGAGGGATGCATAATGACGGAGGACAGGATGACATGTAAGCGATTCGTTTGTGACCGCTCCTCCCAAAATTAACGCTTCTAGACTTAGATTAAAGGATATATAGACGGTTGTTACCCTTCTTCCACTTCGCTCTCGGTTGCCCTCTCCTCCTTCCCTTGTGAGATTCACCTATGGACACTATTTATTAACTTTCCTTCCACATCGTTCTTAGTCTTCCCTGTTTCACCTACACTCACCCTTCATTACCCTCTACTTATTTACAATAGTTCTCAGCTGTCCTCACCTCCCTATCCCATGAACGTCACTTCTGTGGAGATAAAGAAGGAATTTGACAAAGTGACATGGTATATAACGTAGATGCTAGTAAAGCAATGCATTCTGGTATTAATAGTTATCAATACAAGTAAGAGTATTTTAATACACATCTGACAGAAGACTGGGACGAAGGGGATCTAAGAATTATGATCAGTATTGATGCAACAACGAGTGACATGGCCAACAGTCTGCCAGGTTTCATCGCAAATAACTTTAATCACAATAAACCTAACATCGTATAAGCTTAATATATCATTGGTTAGAGTTCTTCCTCATCTGGAATATTACGTCCAGTACTTGTCCCCAAAGACGAATTGGAGAGGGTGCAGCGAGGAGCAACTAGAATGCACCAATCACTGCGAAATTTGCCCAAGATGAGTGACTACAGAAACTGTTTTTCCTAAAAAAAAAAAAAAAAAAAAAAAAAAGACATTGAGACGATTATTTAATTTTTCTTAGCATTGTCAGCGTCAGTTCTGAAAAACTGCTAGAAATACAAATTTGTGTTACAACTAGAAAAATGGAAAAGATACCCTGACAAAATTAGTTCTCCTCTCACGTAACCTTTTCTCGCTCCATGTACCCACCAAGTTATTTAATGCAGGCTGGCACAAGACAATTTAGATTAGCTGCAGGGAATTCTTTCAGTCAAAGGGTTGAAAGCAATCTCGATTAACCTTTGCATTGCTTGACGTTTCCTCAGCTGAATAAGACAGTCTGGATGTCGTCTGAAGGTCATGCCCAAAGTGCATCAACGGCTGTAACAAGGTAAATATACGATGCCACCACTTACCTCGTTAAAAGTTAATCTTTCCTTCTAACTCTTCGTTTGTTTCTTTTTTCTTTTTTCTTTTTGTACAACCAATAGTCTAGAAGGGCAGATAAACGAAAATACCAACGCACCTCCCGTGATCAGACATGTCCGAATATAGAACAAATAATAACGACGTCCTTGTAGTGAAAAGGTTAAAAGAGAGAAAAACAGACTCATCTTCGGTAATCAGTAGGTCAGGTAACAAAATCGCCTGGGGATAGTGCATAAAAAGTGAAAAACACGCACTCATAGAGAAGGGGTTGCCCCTTCACTCTCATGAATTTTATAATTCATTCTTGTTATTTTGATACAGTTTGTTATGTGGGTTCAAATCTGGAATTCCAGCTTTAACCCTTCACTACGAGGACGAATTTATAATTTTGTTTCCGCTGCCTTCACACGAATCTAATGAGCTTAAGTGATGCTCTTTGAGCTGGAGTAATTAGGTTCTAGTTTTGTTAACCCCTTTGCTTCTTGTGTTCCCTCGTAAACTACAAAATTTTTTGGAGATATCGGTAGAACGAATGTGCTGTACAAATCGTCATCGTTTTCCAACAGATAACCCACTGAATAAGATGACCGATTATTTAAAACAGTTAATGCTTGCTGCTTCCTAATTTATTCAACCCAGGAAGGGCCTCTCATACTGAAGGAGTTAAATGAAGGTTACATTTAACCTCTTCAGTTCGAAATGTCTCTCCTGAGAAGAAAATCCTCCTGGGGAGGAGGGGAAAAAATAATGCCCAAGTATTCTTGCTTGTCGTAAAAGGTGACTAAAAAGGGCCTTTTTGTCTCCAGTCTTTCTCTCCTTACTGTTCTCTACAACTCTTCTGTCCTACCTCTCCTCTTGATATTTTCGTGTTTCTTCCGGCCTTTATTTTCCACTCCTACAGTGCCATATGACCATATTATGGCTAAGTGCTAATTCTTCATTATTCCTTTCTTTCCTCCTGAGAATAAAATTGTTTGGAGACAGCAAAAATAATATAGAAAATATGTCAACGGACTGATGTAGCTGATGCTGAAATACCAGAGACATCCCCTGCAATTAGCAGCCACAGAACACGACACGGCACAAATCAGTCACGTCTTGTCAGTTCCACTTTTTCTCCTGATACCGGGAAATGACAGCAGCAGTGTCGAAAACACAAGTCTGCAATTTTTGCTGAGCAACATACTTTCATCAGCAGCAGAATGTCCTTGGTACCGTATTACAAGTGCAGCCACCGGATATTATTCAGTTTATGTGTACTGTGTTGCTGCTGCCACCACACGATATTATTCAGCTTATTTGTACTGTACTACTGCTTCTGCCACACGATAATATTCAGCTTATTTGTACTGTACTACTGCTTCTGCCACACGATAATATTCAGTTTATTTGTACTGTATTACTGCTGCTGCCACACAATGTTATTCAGTTTATTTGTACTGTATTACTGATGCTGCCACACGATATGGTCTAGTTTATATGTACCGTATTACTGCTGCCACAAACGATAATATTCAGCCTGGGGCAGATTCTTGGGTAAATATTTTCTTCAGCATCATATCGTCGTTTATACCATATTCTTTCTGCCGCCAGAGATTCTGTTCAGCAAAGAATAGATCTCATGAACTGGAACGATTAGGGGCAGCCATCATTAACCTGTTCGCCAACACTTGGCTCTCCTCAGCTGAACAAAATCGTGAGGAAGTAGTAAGCATAAATTGAAAATTGACGTCCTCCCGGCGAAGGGGATAATTGCTTCCGCAAAGAACTTTCTATTTTTGTCAAATTTAGTTCTTGCCATCTACAGCAAGGCTTTTTTATCCTTATACCTATTACCACCATTGCTTTATAACTAATTCGTACTATCGCCAAACATTTTGTTCAGTTTAATCCCTGCAGTCTGGTGAAGTACCGTAGGCTAGTCTATAAATCATAAGAAGCAGTGGTATGATAAACTCTTGGGGATCTTTTGACATTAACATAGAGCAACCACCCATAGAGAGCGTTAGCGGTAGTCAGACACTCTCCCAACCTGTGCATATTGTTGATAAGGCCAGAGTGGAGCTGTCAGTGGTTGATAGGCAGACTCCTGTGGAACCGTTGTTTAACACTAGTAAGACTGGAGCAGTGCTGCCGTCATGATCAAGTGAGAGTGGCAATAAGACTCCACCACAGTGTCCACCCCCAAGCAGTACACAAAGTGACCCCATCCCAGATATTTTATTTGCTAACTTCATATCTAAGGAGTTAGCTTCAATTGGTGGGAAAGATGGTAAGGAAGTCACTATACTTAGAGACACAGGAGCTTCACAGTCACTAATGTTGAAGGGGATAGTTGATGTTGCTGACCCAGATGAATGTGTCTTGTTGCAGGGTATAGCCGAGTTTGTATCAGTTCCCCTAGTTGAGGTGAAGCTCCAGTCAGAGTTAGTTACTGGTTCAGTGCGTGTGGGTGTTGTTGACATGCTACCTGTACAAGGGGTCACTTTCCTTTTGGGTAATGATTTGGCGGGAGGACAAGTGAGTGCTGTTTCTTGCATGTCAAAAAAATCCCTGAGTGAGGATAGGACTAAAGAGCTGGAAGTTGTATTTCCTAAATTGCTTCCCGCTTGTGCTGTAACCAGAGCTATGACAGGGAAGGCCAGTCTCAATAATGTTGAAAATAATGGGAGTGGCAACGTCGACGATGATATTGGGCTTGGCGATACCTTCTTGCCCAGTTGATTGACTCTTGGCGATACCTTCTTGCCCAGTTCATTGACTCTGAGGTTGATGATTCTCCCCAGACTGATGTAAGTGCAAGGTTAGCTGATATGCAAAGATCTGATCAAAAGATTGCCATTCTAATTGACTCAGCAATCAGGGAAAGTGAATGTGGGAGTGAATTGTCAGAATGTTATTATTTAAGGCCAATAATGTGTTAATGTGAAGATGGAGACCTCCTAGAGTTGCTCATGATAATGAGTGGGAGAATGTACATAAGGTGGTTGTTCCAAATCCTATAGGCAAAATATTATGTCCATTGCTCAGGACTCATCTTTAGCAGGTCACTCAGGGGTGAGGAAGACTTCCGCATCTGGCAGTATTTTTACTGGCCTGGAATCCGTCGAGATGTCTCCCGTTTTGCAGGTCATGTCACACCAGCCAGCTAGTCTGTAAGAGCAATAAGCCCATCCCAGCAGCTCCATTGATTCCTCTACCTGTGCTTGATGCCCCATTCACTAGGATCCTTGAGGACATTGTTGGCCCTCTGCCCAAAACCTTCTCAGGCCACCAGTACATCCTCACGATCTTAGACATGACCACTAGATATCCCAAAGCCATCCCTTTGAGAAACATTTCAGCTTAATTGGTTGTAGAAGAGAAGTTGAACTTTTTTACCCATTTTGGTCTCCCAAAGGAAGTTCAATCAGATCAAGGTGGTAATTTCAACTACAGACTTTTCAGACAAACCCTTCAGGAGTTAGAACTCTCCCAAATCACTTCGTCATCTTATCATCCTCCGAGTCAGGGTGCATTAAAGAGGTATCATCAAACTATGAAGAGTATTCTTCAAAAAGTGTGTGTTAATGACAAGGAATGGGATGTGTGTTTGCTCTTCATACTTTTTGCAACCAAAAAGACATTGAACAAGTCCTTGGGCTACTCCCCATTTTAATTAATCTTTGGCCATGAAGTAAGTGGTCCGCTTAAACTACTTTAGGAACATTGGGTCGAGGATGATGACCAAATTAACTTGCTAGAGTGTGTCAAAGTTCAAAGAGAGATTGCCCTATTGTAAGGACGTAGCCAGGGCAAACTTGAAGCCTTCTCAGGAGAATATGAAGAGGTGGTATGACCACTCCAAGGAAATTAGGAACAGAGTGTTCCACCAAGGAAATCAAGTTCTTTTCTTGCTTCCCATTCATGGTCAACCTCTGCAGGCAAGTTTCACAGGCCCTTATGTCGTAGAGAAGAGGTTAGGCGAAGTAAATTATGTCATCTTAACCCCAGACCGGAGGAGGGAAAGAAACTTGTGCCATGTGATTATGTTAAAGGAGTACCACAGGCGAGACGTGAGCCCCCCTACTGCTGCATGTGTGGTGTTGGTTATCGAGTTTGTGGAGGAAGAGGGCAGCCCTTTACTTTGGACCAGACGACTAGTTGGAGAGAAAACCAGGTGGCATGGAATTCATTAACTGACAAACTCTCCCATTTGATTGCAGAGCGGTGTGCCGAACTTGTTACCCTTCTCAGGAAGTTCCCTGATGTCTTCTGGGTCACACCAGGATGAACAGAAGTGGCACAGCATGACGTGGATGTTGGAGACGCCAGCCCTGTAAAGCAGTCACCCTACCGTGCTAGTCCTTACAAGCAGTTTGTAAACCAAGAACTCACCTACATGCTGCAGCAGGGATTAAATGAGCCAGGTCAAAATAAGTGGTGCTCCACGGGTATAGTGGTCCTTAAACCCAGTTGGTCATATCGTTTTTGTATTGATTATCATAAAGTCAACTCCCTTACCAAGACTGACACCTACTCACATCTTAGGGTGGATGACTGTGTAGATGCTATAGGCAGTGCAAAGTTTATGACGAAGATAGATCTCATGAAAGGATATTGGCTAGTCCCACTCACAGAAGGGGCTCAAGAAATTTCCTTTTTTGTGGTCGGTGGCAATACTCATAAGTGTAGTCATGCCCTATGGTATGAAGAATGCCCCCATCATCTTCCAGAAACTGATGAATGATCTCTCAAGGGATCTTAAGGGATGTGTCACTTATATTGAAGATGTCGTTGTTTTCAGTAACTCTTGGGAGGAACACTTGAACCAAGTAGATGCTTTGCTGCAGAGACTGTCCTCTGCTAATTTATTGCTTAATTTAACTAAATATGAGTCTGTAAAGGCTCAAGTACAGTAACTAACATATGTAGTAAGATTAGACCAAGTGTGCCCCTCTGATGTTAGAATTCAGGCCATTGTCAATTCCCCCATCCCAAAAATAAGAGAGAGTTGCAGCAATTCTTGGGTATGGTAGGGTACTATAGACGTTTTGTCCTGAACTTTCCTGATTTTGTAGCCCCCTCACTGATTTATTAAGGAAAAGAGTCAAGTATGAGTGGAAGTCAGAATGTGAAGATGCCTATTCCAAAGTCAAAGCCATTCTGTCAAGTCGCCCTGTGTTTCAAGCTCCGAATTTTGATAAACCCTTCAAAATAGCTGTTGATGCCAGTGGCCTAAGGGCCGGCGCAGTTTTGCTTTGGGATAGTGATCAAGATTTTGAGATGCATGTGTGCTATTTTAGCAAAAAATTCAATAAGGCCCAGAGAAATTATTCATCTATTGAGAAAGAACTCCCTGCACTCATACTTGGTCTGCAACAATTTTCAGTTTATGTTGGTCCAGGGTCAGGTAATGTGGTGATATACACTGATCACCACCCACTGAAATTTTTGTCCCGATTTAAAGACATAAATCTCAGACTGCCCTGAGGAGCCCGATTTCTCCAACAATACTCCCTAGAGGTTCGAGATGTAAAAGGGGTTCCTAACTTTCTTGCAGATTACCTTTCCAGGCTTTAACTTTGTACAATACCCAGAAATTTCCTTTTGGTAAATTTCTTCCCTCAGGAAGAGAGGTGTCACTGGTGTGGTTACCCAGTGGAGTAAAAGATGGAGCAGAGCGGAGTTGGATGGAAGTGGAAGAGGTGAAGATATGTTAGGGAGACAAGACAAACGGCAGAAAACTAAATAATTTTTGTGAACGTCAGTGACACCCGAGTAAAGAGAAAATAAGGCCTCACTCTTTTTAATCTATTGCACACGTGAAAGAAAGATCACTAAATCATTTTTGTGTATTTTCTGTTTCTGGGCAAAGCAACACTGTGATTTCCCATATACTACTATAGGAGGATCTAGTGAGAGTGTTATTCAATGGCTCACCAGCTCCACCATCTTAACAACTCCTAATTGGCCAAGAGTAGGATGTGTTAGCTTGTTACTGGTAGCAGAAGCCTCCTTTGTAAGCAATAGGAGGTAGATTTTACTTAAGACTGGCCATTAGCTTGTTAAGTCTAAGGAGGTAGAGCAAACTACTATTTAAGTGTGAGGAGCCAGCGAGAGACACAGTTTAACACAGTTTATCACTAGACACATTTGGGATCCATTTTCCACTAGACACAGTGTATCGCTGGACATATTTGTGCAGACACACTTGTTTACTTTGATTACAAAACACACAGACTAAGCACCATTTCCCAGTTTTGGTTCACCTCTCCATATAATGCTGGTGTGGATTATAATATCACCAACGAGTTCTCCTAGTTCCTCAAGCTGAGAGTACGTAGCTTCCACTTATTGTAATTTGATTAGATAAAAGAAATAATTAAATTCTATAAACGTGTTGTGAGTCTATATGGATCCCCTTTTGTAAGAATACTGGTTTGTTTTTGTATGTATGTTTCAATGCAAAGTAAAGTAAATTAGTTTTCTAATGAGCTTTACTCTACCCTTTTGGTGATTGATAAAAGGTTTAAGAGTGCACCGTAATATATAGCCATAACACCGTACAAAAAAACTGTAGAGAAAGGTGACTATGGGGAAGTGTGGAACATATATTTGCAGCACGAAAGAGAGAGAAGACCGAATGTAAGAATGAAAAGATTTAATGACACTTATCTTTAAGTATACATATGCCGAGATTATTTTCAGGGATTATGGAGGGTTTTGCATAAACAATAAATAGTCAGGAAAGGAGGAACAGTGCTAAATGCCCTAAAGATTTTTAGGACGGCAGAGAAGCTTGTTTCTCACTACCAGTCTGGTGACGTTTTCAAGTTTATTAATGTCTGCGGATAATACCGCTAAGGATGGACCTTTGGAACCTGAGGACGTTAGATATAGCTTTTATTAATAACTTCAGTAAAGGATAACTTTCTTAAGCTAGATAAAATCCTATGGGTGTAGCAAACATGAAATACAGTGACGTCATCAGACTGAAGGAGTTAAGGACAGAGTAAATGTCTAGATAAGTAACATGATCAGTGTTACATTCAAATAAAGGGGTGTGATGTCCCCATGGTTGTATTTTACGAACATTATTTTGGATGGAGTTGTTTCGTTAGTTTTAATACTTTCTTTCCTATTTTTCCTTCAGTCTTTCCTTCCTTCTTCTTCTTTGCTCTCCTCATTATCCTCCGTCCTTCCTCCATTCAGTGATTCATTATGCATGCAGTCTTTCTTCCTCCATATCCTCCTTCTGTTTAAGTTCCTCTTATCCTTCTTTCTTCCTTTATATCCTTGTTCATTTCTTTCCTCACTCTTTTCTTTCTTTCCCTCCTTCCTTCCTGCCTCCCCTGTGTCGTCATTCCACCTTTCTTGTCTTTCCTCACTCCCTTCTTTTCTTCTCTCTTATCTCTCCTATATCACTTTTCCGTCTTACCTGCCTCATCTCATTCCTTTCCTTCCCTCCTTCTCCCCTTGCACTCTCTTTCCGTCTTTCCTTCCTCTCTTCCTTCCTTCATTATCACCACTGCCTTTGCTAATTGCTGCATCCCCTACCCAACATTCTTCTCTCAGTAATTTTATCTCCTCTCTTTCTCCTCTTCCTCACCGTTTATCTTTCGCCCCCTATCTTCTTTCCTTCTCTCATGAAACAAGTTATTCCCCTCCTTCCTTATTCATCGATTACAATTTTCACTTTCATTACATTTCTTCTTTTCGCCTTCTCTCTTCTTCCTGTTTTAATCATTCAGATGAATCATATCTTCTGGCGCTGTTTTCCTTTATTTCCATCACGTACTCATTCATTCATTCATTCAGTTCTTTTTTCCCACACTAACTATTCTTTTTCTTCCCATTAAGAAATTCATCTATCATCCCCCACTCTTATTTATGTCCTTCTACTTCCCACCTTTCTTGATCATTTTCTTCGCTTCCGTCTTTCTGCCCTTCCTCTTCCTAACAATGTTCCCCAATAACTACGTCTAGTTCCTTTTATCATTCCTTGGTTTTGTTTCCTCTTTCACTTTATCCTTCCTTCCTGTCTTCCTTTTCTTCGCATTCCATTTCTCTTTTTTCCTTTTCCCCATCCTTCCATTCTTCCTTGCTTATTATTTTCTTCCGTTTTTCTTCGTCCCATGTCTCATTCCTTCCTTACTTCTTTTCCTCCCTATTTTCCTTCCCTCTTTTCTTCGTGCCTTCATTCAGTCATTACTTCTTCCTCCTTAACCTAATTTCTTCCCGCTGTATGTGCCCAAACCCAGTCTTTCCGTCTCTGCTGCATTCTCACCTCTTTCTTTCCTTTTTTCTTCCATTCTTGTTCCTCCATTTCGTCTTTCTTCATTCACTTTTTCCTTCCCTTTCTCATCTCCTCCTCCTCCTCCTGCCCTTCATTGTTTCGTTGTCGCCCTCTTTTTCCTGTCTTCCTTCCTTCGACTTATTTCTTTCTTTCCTCCTCTGTCAAACTTCCCTTGCTTTTGTATTACACTTTCTTCATTTTTCCCCATTCTCTCTTTCTTCCCTCATTCCTTCCTTCATTAACACCTCATGCTTGTCTTCGTTTATTTCATCTGAAACGTGCTTCCTCCTCCAATTTCTTCCTTCCTACACTATTCCCTCTTCTCTCTGTCTTAATTAACAATGTATCCAGGAAGATCGTGTTACATATCTTCCATTTTCTTTCTTTCTTCTGTCCCTCCTCCCACTTTCATTATTTCCCCCTCTTTCCCATCTCTATATTTTTATCCCTTGCTGCTTCCTTTATTGCTTTCATTATTTCTTCCGCTCTCCCTTTTATCTTTCCTTCCTTCATTATCTCAACTAATATCTCCTCATTTTATATGCAGTGAAGAAACAACCAAAGGCTAAAAGATTTGAAAGGTGTTCTTTCCAAGAAAAAACAAAAAGAAAAACAAAAGAGAAGAAAGACAAATTCAAGATCCATTTTTTTTGAGATGTCCGGACACATTGCCTTTAGATGACTGGGGCTCATAGGCTAAGGGAAATTCAGACTGGGGAAGACAGTCCCAGAACTGACCTGTTGCGTACATGAAGTACTAAGAGGATGGCTCAACCCTTGCACTAGAGAGCTGGAGAGAAAAGGGGTGAGAATATGTTGCCAGGTGGGTGCAACACGGCAACTGTAATGGAAGAGGAATGCAAACAAAGATTTCGGGGGAATTATTGTCATTCATCTAGTGGTAAAAAAAAAAAAAAGATAAACTGCGGCAAGGAGAGAGAGAGAGAGAGAGAGAGAGAGAGAGAGAGAGAGAGGCGAGTTGCACAGACAAAATACCGGTACCTTTCACTCTACCCTGTTTAGAAAAGCTGTATGTGAGGAGACCCAATACAGGGGCGAATAAGACCCCTGTATAAAGTCAAAAGCTGTGGAGTGATAAATGAATCAACGAGTCGGCTTAGCACACCTAATCTCTTGGAAGTGCATATTGCAAGAGAGGTTATATGATCATTCCACGATAGGTTACAGTAAAAGAAATCTCAATGATATTAGGTGATTATGAAGTACTAAATTATACAGTATTAAGTATTAAGGGATATTCTTGTGGAAGACCTATAAGGGTCAAGAGAAGTAGAAACTGGCTTTTTACTTCACTGGAATCAACGAGATTTACTTTTATTTATTTATTATTTTTTCTAGTCCATTCATAAATGACAGCTCAGTTAGATATTTCGTGTGCCATAACCTCAGGTCGTGGTTGCTGAAGCAGCTGCTGTGTTGGACGCTGAGAGGAGTGGGTGGAAATGTAAAGGATGTAGTCATCAGCATGTAATGCTAGGGTGACATGCGCAGTTCAAAAGATCATTTGTGAATGGAAGGAAAAGAGTTGATGACAAGAACAGCCCCGATGAACATCAATACTTAACTCTCAAGAAAGGGAATAGTGGCCTGTGCTACAGCAGCTATAAAACGACCAGAGAGGAAACATGAGATGAGGACAGGTTGGTTAGAAACGGTAAGAGCGAACCAGACTTGGTCGGAAGCCTTTGAAATATCGAGTGCATTAGTAAAATTTTCGTTAAAGTCCCGAAAAAATGATGACCATGATTCAGAAATGAAGATGAGAAGTCGCCAGTGAAGGTCCCTGGCAGAATGCATATCAGCAGTCAGTATGAAGAAAGAAGGTTTTAAGAGGAAAGATGCCTCAAAATTTTCATGTTAAGGACAGATCAAAAGGCTTTAGAAATGCAAGCTATCATAGCAGTTGGACGATAGTTGGGGGGCTGGGAATTTTTCAGGACAGGCAGAATGAGAACAAAATTCAAGCAAGATGCGAGTTGACAGAGGCAAAAGTGTTTATCAAGGCAAGATGTTAGCACAGACTCACAGTTTTTGATGACAAGGGGACTCACCCTGTAAGTAATTATGCCTAATGAGTCGAATGTTACGGGAAAGTTTAAGCAAATAGTTTTATTTTATCAGCAGAAGATGCAGACATAGACCCATAAGAGCAGAAAAGAATATGGAGGTAGGATGAAGGAAAATTATTAGAATTATCTTTGACATGAAACCAGAACCAACAGAAAGAATCGAGTTGGAAAGTTTTGAGCGCTTGAAACAAATAATGAAACCAAGTGAAAGACTTAACACGCTTCCGAACAGAAATGTATACAGACAGAGATAATGGGTAAGTTGCCGGGGGAACTGTCTGTAAGCCTTGTTGTGGACAGCATTAGAACAAGAGTGATCAAATCAAGGCTGTTTGCATTAGTTAGAAAGTAAGAGGAAAGAATGTATGTTTCCATGTCCTAGTTCATTTCCGTTGTTTAAGAGGCACAGTCCGACGGCTGTAGGTCGTTGAAGCAATTTACATTCCAGGGGAACTAAAACTACTGTCTGAAGGCGTCCCAATCTGCAACACCAAAATGCCACATACACCGCTTTTTGGGAAAGGTCCAAACCCTAGTGGAGTGATAGGACAGGTTACTGAGGTGAGATTGTGGTTGGAGGAGTCAACAGAGAGATAGGACTGACAGGGTAAGCAGAAAGATTAGTTGTAAGAAAAGACCAAGTATGTTGCAACTCTCCACGGCGGTCAGGGCATCAGGGAAATGGTTAGGGTGCTGTGAAAGCTGCTTTAGGCCTTTAAGCATAGGAAAAATGTAGGCTTGTTCATCAGGTGGATCAGTGAATGTAAAGGAGAGTCAAATATGGTAGTGAACGCTGAAATCGCCTAAAGTGAAAATTTCAGTAATGCGATAATTGGAATGAAATTGTCCCAATTTAAAGGTAAGATAGTCGTGAAATTAGGCACAGCCAGAAGAATTAGAACACGAGAGCAAAGCTGAGTTACTGTGTACATATACACAAACATCGCCTTTGGCTCTGAAATGAGTATGGAAAAAGTAGGATACAGAGAAAGATGTCCTCAAGCAGCCGAGTCTCACTGAGGAAAAGAAGGTGAGATTTTGAGGAGAGGTTGTTATCAACAGTAGGGAAAAGGAAGGGCCGTGGATATTGCCGAAATGAAGAGGAAGGATGTCAGACAATGGCCTAGTACATCTCATCTGGTCGCCAAGTGGTGGGGGCATTTATGGTGCTCCTTCCGGGGACTCCAAATCAAGGTGTTCCAGTTCCATTTTTCAGATTTTGAAACAGAAAAGTGTGAGGTATAATGTACTGGAAGTTTAGCGTAATTAAATCTAAACGCACTTTCTCTTCCCTCTCTCTTCATCCTTTCTCTCATTCTCCCTGCCTTTCCTTGGTTACTGATGTAACTCAGTCATGTGCCAGTCCTTCGTTCCTTCCTTGTTTTCGCCTTCCCTTGCTTCCATCATCTTCGATTCTTATTTCCTTCTTTCCTTACTTCCTGCATCTTGCTTAGTCCTTCCCTTCATTCCTTCTTTTCATTATTCCCTCACCTATTCCTAGCATCCTTCCTTTTCTATTTCTTCTATGGTCTCGTAATTTCCCCAGCCTCCTACATGCTTCGTTATCTTTCACCCCCTCTTCATCCTCTCTCTCTCTCTCTCTCTCTCTCTCTCTCTCTCTCTCTCTCTCTCCTGCCCTCTGTTTATTTAATCTGTCCTTTGTTATCTCTTCTTGCCTCTTATAACTTGTTTCATCTAGTACACATTTCCTCCTCCTTCTCCTCTTTTTTCCTTCCGTCCTTCATCATTCTCTCCAAATTACGTGTCTTAGATGATCGCTCTCCATTTGCATTCGGTTCCAGAAATTACGAATAATTATTCTTGGGCCAGTACCGATAATAACAGAAGCGACCATTAATGTCAGCGCGAGGAGAGAGAGAGAGAGAGAGAGAGAGAGAGAGAGAGAGAGAGAGAATTTTTTGTACCTGGGCCACTGTACAAAAAAAAAAAAAATCCGTCTCTCTCTCTCTTTCTCTGTTAACTTGAAGAGGTTTTGCGTGTGTGTGTGTGTGTGTGTGTGTGTGTTCTGGGGTCATGTGGTACTATTGTTACCTCAAACATATTAGTTCATACAATTATACATAAGTACATTGCCAGTGCTCTTTATATTGCGTGTTTAAACCGCTTACAGGTCGCTAGTGGCGTATATATATATATATATATATATATATATATATATATATATATATATATATATATATATATATATATATATATATATATAATATATGTATGTGTGTGTGTGTGTGTGTGTGTGTGTGTGTGTGATTGAGTGTTTGTTAGGGTTATTTATTTGTTTGATTATGTGTATTTTTGTGTTGTCTCTGCTTGTGTACATTGTACTAGCGTGTGTGTTTGTGTCTGCGCGTGTGGTGTGTGTGTGTGTGTGTGTGTGTGTGTGTGTATAGAATATGTATATAATTATGCATGTATATACAAACGTGTTTGCATGAGTATGTTTCGGCATTCATGTGTCTGTTTACATTTAAACATGTATTTGCAGGTGACTTTGTGCATGTTTTTGTTTTCTTGCGTCTCTGTTTATGCATCTAATTTTATATGTGTATGCTCGTTTGGATTTTTATCAATGTTTGTTGTTTTTTGTGTGGATTTGAATGTTTTTGGTTGGTTTCTTTGTGAATTTGGAGGAATTATTTATGTCCTTTGTGTGAGTTTCCATGTTAATTTGTTATGTTTCTGAGTGTTTGCGTGTGTTTTTATCTTTTGCTTGTGTGTATTTTCATGTACCATTGCTATCATATGTCTATTTGTGTTTGCTCTTTTATCTTTTTTTTCTGACCGTGTTTTCATGATGTTTTGTGTGTGTTTTCATGAGTGTTTCGTTTATTTTCTTTGTTCAGATTTTTTTTTTCTCTCGTGTCTGTGTTCGTATGATTTTATGTTTGTATGTTTCATGTGTTTTGTTTGCTAGTGAGCTTTCAGTCATTTTGTTGTTGAGTAATTGGGTGTTTTTATTAAGTTCGATTTATGTTTGTGTGTGTTTTGTTATCTCGCTACTGTGTGTGCTTGCAAGTGTTTTTTATTTTTTGTGTTTGCGTATGTTTTGGTCATCTTCTGATTCTGTGTCTACAGTTCCAGGCATGAAACTGATCCATTCCAAAGCAGTATAGAACTAGACAGCGAGCAGTGACTTTCGAATCCACGACTGTTGGAGTCCAACAGACTTTTCAGCATATAATGTTAGCATTCTATATCTTACAAAATTTTGGAACGACGTTTATTTATTCTCAATAATTTGCACTTCCGTGGGCGCTGATATACGATAGCAGAGGACGCAATCGGACCTTGTCTGACACGGAAATAATTTATACCGATCACCAAAGGTCTTGGGACGTCCTTGTTGTAAGAAAACTATGCAGTGGTGATGTAAAGTGGAGGAGAACATCAGCCATTTTCTTTTCTTTGCGTGTATACAGATTAATTAATCTCCCTGAGCAACAGGATATCGTATATACATATATATTTTTTTCAAATATACGATTATAATCAACTTGGGAGAGATCCCACGGAGTGAGCGGGTTGATGAATAACTTTACACAAAAACCTCGCGGCCCTGTCCGGCCGCACAGCACTTATCCAAAATAGAACCGACGCTAAACCACGCGTCGCTTTGGAGCAAGTGCTTTGCGGCGTACCACCGCCATCACAGCTATCACCACTACCACCATCACTGCCAACATCATCACAACTATCACCAGCATCATCATCACAACTACCACCACCACCACCACCACCACCACAAGTACCACAATCACTATTACTATCATCACAGCTACCACTACCCCCGCCATCATCACAACCACAGCTACCATCCTTTTCTGCTGAATAAAATCGTCTGTTCATAGTACTCAATGAAGTAGCACACATTGGTTGGAGTGTAAATGTACAACCCCCTTCCCCTGTCTCTCTCTCTCTCTCTCTCTCTCTCTCTCTCTCTCTTCAAAGATGCATGAAACTCCTACGCCCCGTCGCCTCTTCCACGTGCGCAAATTGTAATACTAATGGAGACAGTTATTAGGAACCAAAACACCCCTGCAGAAAATTTCAACCGACTACAAACTGCAGCTGGTCCATCTGGGACCTCAGTGCAACCACCCCACCAAGTTTCATTAAAATCCTTCCTCCAGCTTTAGATGTGCTATACACACACACACACACACACACACACACACACACACACACACACACACACACACACACTCAGGAATATAGTATACTAGATAATCTCTCCAACTCGCAAAGACTCCTGAACTGAGCAAAATCATCAGGAGTTACGAAGAAATGAAGGAGAAAGACCTCGTCATACTAGAGGGGTTGATGGCACAACATTTTTACTATATAATAATGAACAGAGCTTGTTCCAAAACTGACGCCTGTGGCACACCACGGAGAGAAGTATTAATTATTTAGGACTTCTTCCCTATCATTTACCCAGCTATAAATGAAACTATATTTGTTCCATGTACACCTTAATACTATTGATTTATTATTAAGGAGAAATTTATTTAGTAATTCCTTTTCACTGTTCCTCTGTAGTAGTAGTAGTAGTAGTTTAATGTCTTTATTTACACTGTATTATCCCCCAAAAAAATAATAATAGTAACAGTAGATGGTTGGTAACCACAGCCATTGGCGTGCTTGGGGCCAACGGATTGTAATATGAGGGTTAGTGTTAACCTTCACATTAAAACTCTAAATGGTGAACTGTATTAGCAAGGTTGGTTTTGATCTTCACAATATAATTCACCAATGGATGGAGGTGATAGAATTAAAAAAAAAAAAAAGTAGTAGTAATAGTAGTAACAGTAGTAGTAGTAGTAGTAGTAGTAGTAGTAGTAATACAGTAGTAGTAGTAGTAGTAGTAGTAGTAGGAGTAGTAGTTGTAGTAGTAGTAGCAGTAGTAGCAGCAGCCACAGTAGTAATAGTAGTAACAGTAGTAGTAGTAGTAGTAGTAGTAGCAGCGTATGCAAAGAGAGTGACTGAAAGGTCAAGAGAGGTATCATTTTGTCGAGTTAGTTGTACGGAATGCAGCAAAAAAATGTGAATCAATGCACTACCAGGAACGTAGGTAAAGGTCACTGAATGTGAATATAAACATTTAGCCGTACGTCAGGTTAGCTGTGAACAAAGTGATATGGAGTACTACTGAATTATAGATCAAATACCTGCAGCAACATAGACAAAAGGCTGAATGTGAAAATAATTATTTACGGGATTTCAAAACTTGGATAAAGCATATGGCAATATAAACAGAAAGGTATTATGGAAAGTGTCACGTATGTGTGATGTGGAAGAAAGATGAATTGTGAAATGCTGCAAAGCGTTTATAGGGTGGCAGCGAACTATATTTAATTCCTTGAATCCAGTGACACCTTTTTGAGTTTATTCTGCCATCTTCGAATAATTTAATGTAACTTAGGAAAACTTTTTCTAAATGGAGGTGTTAAATGTAGCCTTCATCAATCGTTTGAGTATGAGAAAACTTTCCTGAGCTTAATTAAACAGTGTGGGAAAAGTGCAAATGAAAAGAATAATCAGTGCCACCCTCAAGCAGAGTTAAGGATAGATGAACGTTTTAGTGAGTGGCTGGATTTGGAATGGGCCAAAGAAGTGTGGTATCTCCATAGCTACATACTTTATATAAGGATGAGGTCTCTCCTTACTTTCACTACATGAATTTCTTATATTCGCCCTCATCATCTCCTTCATTCCTCTCCTATATCCTCCTGCCCTCCAGATTCTTTGTTATTCTCATTTCCCTTCTTTTTTCCTTCCTTCATTACTTTTCTTTCCTTTATAGACCCCTTCCTTCTTCCCTCCTCTTTGCCCACCATCCTTCCTTCCTCCCTTCTTTCCTCCCCTACACTCTTCTTTCTTTTTTCCTTCCTTCCTTCCACACTTCCCTCATTGAATCCCCTGCCTCCAGATTGCTCCATCTCCTCCCCAGCATCCTTCTCAGAGTAATTATATCTCCCTTCCCTCCTCCCATA
>NC_136958.1:8159299-8161799 GCF_032717465.1 Coenobita brevimanus
AGGAGGAGGAGGTGGATGAGAAGAAGGTGAAGGGGTAAGGTTGCGATAACCGAGGCGAGGGACAAAGAGAGATGATGAGAGTAATGGAAGGAAAGCAGAGAGGGAGGAAAAGGAGAAAAGGGTGGAAAGGGAGGAAACAGACAAAATAAAGAAGGAAGGAAGCAAGTAAGGAGTGAGAAAAGGAGTGTGGGAAAAGTAAGAGAGAGAGAGAGAGAGAGAGAGGATGATGATGATGATGATGATGATTCAGGGCTTTAACAGAGGGAAAGATTAAAGAAAATAAGGTTAAAAGAAGGAAAGAAGTGAATCGAGGAAGGAAGGAAAGGAGCGACAGAGGGGAGGGAAAACTGAGTCAAGGAAGCAAGATGAGAAAGCGAATGAGGTAGGAAGTAGATGGTAGAGAAAAGCAAGAAAGGGAATGAAGGATGGAGTAATGGAAGGATGAAAGGAAGGGGTGAGGGAAGACGAAAGCAAGAATTACGACTGTCTTGACCCAAGCCAATGTAATTACTCTAAGCCTGATTGGGAGACTCAACTTTCAAACTTTGATTTTTTTTAGAATCACTCAAAAAATATATATATATATATATATATATATATATATATATATATATATATATATATATATATATATATATCTATCTATCTATCTATATTGCACATTTGGGTGGTTCTTAAAAAATGAAAGTTTGAAAATTCAGTCTCCGAACCAGAGTTAATTACATCGGCTTGGGTTAATTACAATTACAATGATCTTGTTCTATTACGAAATTGCAATTACAACTATAAAGTATTCAGAGAGTGCATACCTCAGCCAATATCATTGTCATTAAAAAGGATACGGATCCGTGGATATAGGTTCAGGATCCGGATCCGCCCCAATGTTTAATCAGTTCTTTCTTAGTCCGTGGCCCACCATTCCACAAAATTTCATTGAAATTCATTGAGGATTTTTGGAGATATTGTGTGGGATACCTCGGATTCTGATCCAGATCGGTCCCAAAATGTAACCATTTCTTCCTTGGCCCATGGCCCACCATTCCATTCCATTGCCAGACGCCATGTATCCCAAACGGGGTGGTCAAGGGCTTAGAGTTAATTGTTTTACAGGGAGGGGCACTAATCCTCCACCAACCCCACTTGACACGTAGGGATGCCAACAGCATCTGGTGTTCCCAGGCGGTCACCCATCCAAGTACTAACCAGACCCAACGTTGCTTAACTTCGCTGATCGGACGGGAAGCGGTGTACTCAACGTGGCATGGCCGTACCCTTCTACAAAATTTCATCAAATTCGTTCATAACTTTTTAACAAATTCTGCTAGCAGACAGTCAGACAAACCAACAGGGGGCAAAACATAACCTCCTTGGCGGAGGTAATTGCAATTATAAGGGAAAAAAAGTTAATTACAATTACAGTAACAATTACTGAATTTTAATATTTCCAAAATACAGATACGGCAAAGTTAGTCTTATATTTCATATTTCATTTACTTTTTTTAATGGTATAAACTGAACTAACCGCCGATTTACAGATCTCAGATATATAAGTTTTTGACGTTCGCGCAACATGTTTACTTTATAGTAGCATATTCTCTCTCTCTCTCTCTCTCTCTCTCTCTCTCTCTCTCTCTCTCTCTCTCTCTCTCTCTCTCTCTCTCTTTCTTTCTCTCTCTCTCTGTTTTCATTGTAACAAAGTAATATGTGTATGATGCAGTTTTAATTATTATGCCTCTAAACAGTCAGTTACAATCACAAATATAATTACTTTATGCATTTATAGCTCTATTACAGTTACAATTATTGGTAAATAAAAGTAATTACAATTACAATTACCCCAAATGTATAATTAATTACATTTCAATTAATTGCAATAACAATTAATTGAAGCCTGCTCCCAGCCCCTCATTTCCCTCTAATGGACACTTGATGTAACATGACAATATTTTATCAAAATACAAATTTATTTGGGGGTCGTGTGGTAGGGTTAAAGTTTCAGCACTTCCTAAATTTCTGATGAAATTTTCCATGTACCTTCTGAACTATGCATTTTTAGGGATTGGATCACATAAGCAAAATTGTAAAGGAGCTCTTAATGTTTACTGTGGCAAATTTTGGTCTGTTTCCAACCTAAGGGAAGTGCAGGGGATGGCTTCAACTTGTGGAGTTTCACTTTCTGGCCAGGAATGCTTGCCAGACCTAACTCTGCAACTACTGTAGATCTTATAGCGGGATTGGTTTCATTTTTAAAGCTCTCTTTGGATACTGTCATGGCTTTGTGTGAATCACTCTACCTCAACTCAGTTAATATACCAAATAAAATTTACTGAATGTGTAAATCGGCTTGGTTCAAGTAAGGGTCATCTTCTCTGAATCAAGATATCATAACTGATGTTCAGCAACAACTTGCAGTAGGAGCTGTAGCTGTTGCTTTGTATGCGTGATGTTGCCATTGTACTCCTCAACTAGAGTTACAGGCCGCGCTTCATTGTCGTTGAAA
>NC_136958.1:8166799-8271799 GCF_032717465.1 Coenobita brevimanus
CACATGAATAGAGGGAGAGTGAGTGTGAACAGGAAAATTACGGCAAATAAGACACAGTAATAAGGAAATTAAAATCACAGCCTAAAATAATCGAAGAAAGAGGAACATTAGAAAAAATAAAGATGAGTGGGAAATATGAATATAAGATAAATAACAAGTCGAAACAACAAAGTGAAGCTCACAATGTGGAGCCACATTGCATCAGATCAAGGGACAAAGGACATAATTAAAAAAAAAATAGGCAATGCTATGCTGTTGCAACTCTCCATCCGACCAAGCACACACCTTCCACCTCCCTGCACAACTAATCAAGGACATAATGACCCTCACTCCCCTAATCTTTTCTTTTAAAGGGGAGCGTAAGGATAACACCTTGAGGACACGTAATCTGGGCCCTTCAGATTCCTTGCGCAAGTCGTATTGAAATATCTGGAAAAATTATTTGTTTTACGTCTTCATTGTTAAAATACTTAAGACAGCATTCTACCTATCAAAAGGCACCAGTTCACTCTAAGACATCACTATTTGAAACTTCATAACCCTATGGTGAATACTTTCTGAATTCTGGCCTGGAAACGAAATCTCTTTTCCCGGACAGCCGCCCTGCAGCCCAGCTCTACGGAAGGACACACATTGATCCAAGTGAAAACAATACCCACATCTGATTTTGTCAGGTGGAGGGTAAAAACGTCAAAGGGGAAGAATTAGGGATAAACTGATGACGGGATAAACAGAACAAGTATGAAGAAGAAGGCGAAACACAGGAAAAAGTGGGAACTGAGTAATGAGCAACGGCATGTGAAAAGATTGTTGTGGGATCAGCAGTAATGCGGCAGGAACAAGAATATATGAACGAAAAGGGGGACTTGATATGAGGGATGAGGAGGCTTGGAAAAGTTAAAAGGAAAAACTGAACAAGAAGCAATAGGGTGTGAATAGAAATTTGGAACCTTAGCGGCAAGTATTGGAGTGAAAATATACAAAAATAGAACTTCATCACTCATCTGACTATAATCCACTCTGGCTCAAACCTGTTTGAGTCAACCTTGCCTTGTGACCTTGACCTTTGACATTTCCCCTCGAACGTGTACTTTCATCAACTGCCTTCCGAACTAAATCCTTTCATCTTTAAGTTACCCTGAACCTTTCCACAATGGTTGGACTACATAAGATGAAAAATATTAAAGCTGACTTTAGCATGTGACCTTGTCCTTTGACCTATTGCTCTAAACACACATGGTTAACTCACTGGCGCATCCTCAGTCCTTCCTCCAATTTTGATGCAAATCTCGTCAAAACTGTTTTAATATGTTAACTTACAAATAAAAAAGGGTCGAAATTTGACTTTGCCCAGGGACATTGACCTTTGACTGAATGTTCTCAATATCGAATCTCTTCATTCTCGCCTTACCCGCAACCCTTACACCACGTTTGATGTCAGTCAGATGAAAATTATTTAGGTTCAGCATGCTGAGTCAAGTTCTGACCAAGCATTGTGAACTGCACCCTTGGTCTGTTGTTCTAAAAACAATAGATGGACCCCTTACCTGACCCCCAACACTTCCACCATCCTTATGAGTTTCTTTGCTCTCTCTCTCTCTCTCTCTCTCTCTCTCTCTCTCACACACACACACACACACACACACACACACACACACACACACACACACACGCACACACACATACACACACACGAGAGAACTGAGAGAGAAGACGGACGCACATCCTCTCCTGGTGATGACTCCTTGACTTGCTTGGAACCACTGTCTGACTCACTTCTTCATTTCTGCAACATTCGTGGCCTTTCCTCTATCTTTCTGTTGAACACCACCTCTCCTCTAAACCTTACCTTCTCTTTTTAACCAAAACTCAGCTGTCTGAGGCGAGTAACAGCAAACCCTTTTCTGTATCCTCCTACTTTCTCTATAGTCATTTCAAAGCCAAAGGTGGCTGTTCTGTATATGTATGCAACGACTTATCTTCCTCTCGTGTTCCTGAACTTGATTCTTCTGAATTCCCTACTCTCTGGCTTAGGCTCTCCTGTCATTTTCTGACTAAATATATCTGTGCTGTGTACTTATCCCCTAATTCTACTATCAAAAATTCTTCGACTATCTTACTTTTTCGATGGAACACATTCTATCCATTTCTCCTTTCTCTGAAATCTCCATGCTGGGAGATTTCAATGTTCACCATCTTTTGCTCTCCTCTCCTTTCACTGATCCACCTGATGAACAAGCCTACATCTTTTCTATCCTTAATGATCTACTGGAGCTTGTACAGTACCCTACCCGTATCCCTGACCGCCTTGGAGAGAGCTTCAGCATACTTGACCTCTTCCTTATAGCTAATCCTTCCACTTACACTGTTATTCTTTTCTCTCCGTTGGGATCCTCCGATCACAACCTTATTACCTTAACCTGTCCTATCGCTCTGGTATGGCCTGTGGACCCTCCAAAGATACGTCGATCGTGGTGTTTTGGAGCTGTGGATTGGGAGGCCCTCAGGCAGTACTTCTTTGATTTTCCGTGGAATGATTATTGCTTCCCTGGCCAGGAGCCATCTGAGTGTCCCTTGTGCACTACGGAGGTTATTCTCTCGGGCATGGAAACATATTTTCTTTTCTCATATCCTTTGACTAATGCAAGAAAGCCTTGGTTTAATCACGCTTGTTCTAATGCTGTCCTCAGCAAGGAGAGGACCTATAAAAGGTACCAGCGCCAACACACACCTGAATCACATCTTTTTTATGTTTCTGCCTGAAATCGTGCTAAGTCTGTTCTTCGCTCTGTGAAAATAATTTCATCCATACTAAATGCTCTGAACTCTCCTACTCGAATTCTTCCCGCTCCTTCTGGCACCTTGCCAAAAACCAGCCTAACAACTTTACCTCATCATCCTTCCCTCCTCTTTTCTACTCTGATGGCTCTGTAGCTATTTCTTCTACTGATAAAGCAGATCTCTTTGCTCAGATTTTCTCCTCCAATACCACCTTAGACGATTCATGTGCTGTTCCTCCATCACTTTCCCCCTCTAACTTCCTCGTGACTGATATAAAAATTTCTTCAGCTGATGTATTTTCTTCCATCACAGGTCTCAATACTAACAAGGCATATGGGCCTGATGGAGTCCCTCCTGTTGTCCTCAAGAACTGTGCTTCTGTGCTTACACCCTGCCTAGGTAAACTCTTTTGCCTTTGTCTTTCAACTTGTACCTTTCCTTCTTGCTGGAAGTTTGCTCTCATTCAGCCAGTCCCAAAGAAGGGTGACCATTCCCAACTCTCTAACATAAAAAAGATGTGATTCAGGGGCGGGTTGGCTCTTGTACCTTTTATAGGCCCTCTCCTTGTTGCGGACAGCATTAGAACAAGTGTGATTAAACCAAGGCTTTCTTGCATTAGTCAAAGGATAGGAGAAAGGAATGTATGTTTCCATGCCAGAGAGGATAACATCCTGTGCCTCAAAAGTTTTCGAGTTTATTCTTAACAGAAAAAAATTTAAGCATCTTTCCTATCACAAGCTTCTTGCTGATTGTCAGTATGGGTTCCGTCAGGGACGCTTCACTGGCAATCTTCTCATCTACCTTTCACACTCCTGATCATCCTCCTTTCGGGACTTTGGCGAGAGCTTTGCCATTGCACTTAACATCTCAAAGGCTTTCGATTGAGCCTGCATAAATCTTTAATTTTCAAACTGCCCTTTTATGGTTTCTATCCTTCTGTCGGTGCCTTCATCTGCAGCTTCCTTTTTGGTCGTTCTATAGCTGCTGTTGTAGACGGCCATCGTTCTTCTCCTAGATCTATCAACAGTGGTGTTCCTCAGGGCTCTGTCCTATCACCAACTCTCTACCTTTTATTCATCAATGATCTTCTAAGCTGTACGTCTAACCCTATCCACTCGTACACTGATGATTCCACCCTTCACCTTTCCATTCGGTTCCCACAGCGTTCATGTCAACAGTTACATCAACAAACAAGGGATGAGGCTATGGCACACCTAATGTCTGACTTGGCTTGTATCTCTGACTGGGGTAAATATAATATGGTTGTTTTTAATGCATCAAAGACTCAGTTTTTACACCTATCAACCCGGCAAAATCTTCCACAGGAGTACCCACTAATGTTTGATAATATCCAGCTCAATCCTGCATTATCCTTGAACATGTTTCCGGTTTCATTCACTCGGGATTTATCTTGGAAAGATCATATTACATCTTTTGTAAAATCTGCTTCAAAGAGATAAGGTGTGCTAAGCCGACTCTGTACCTTCTTTACCCCTGCACAGTTGTTGAATTTATACACGGGTTTTATTCGCCCCTGTGTAGAGTACAACTCTCATGTGTGGGAGGCTCCCCACATACAGCTCTTCTCAATAGGGTGGAGTCAAAGTCTTTTTGTCTCATTAACTCTCCTCCTCTTTCTGGCTCCCTTGAACCCCTGTCTCTTCACCGCACTGTTGCATCTTTGTCTCCTTTTTATCGTTATTTCCATGGTCAAAGCTGCTCAACTGTGTGCCTGCATCCCTCCCCCTCGACGACGGGTGCGTAGCACCCATCTAGCAACAAACTCTCATCCCTTTTCTGTCCAGCTCTCTAATGCAAGAGTTAACCGTTACTCCCAGTCCTTCATTTATGCAACAGGTCAGCTCTGGAACTGTCTCCTTCTGTCTGTATTTCCTGCTTCCTATGACCTCCAGTCTTTCAATCGCAGTGTGTCCAGGCATCTCGAAATGAACGGATCTTGAATTTGGCTCTCTTTTATATTGTTTTTGCTTCTTTCTTGGAAGGAACTGTTACGCAGCCTCCTAGCCTTTGGTTCCTTCTTCGTCGCATTAAAAATAATAATAATAATAATAACTTTGCTCCGCTTCTGGCCACGACTGGCCACACCTAATAGTATCTTTATATGGATCAAGCTCGGTACTAGGCTAAATTAAATGATGTTCTAATTTAGTAGAGCAAACATAAGCATAAAAGTGTGCTCCAAATAAAAGAAAACATCAAAGTCAGTGCTTCAAGGAATCCGCTGATACAATGCAAACATCGTCATATCACCAGGCAGGTAGCAGCGAAATGCTAATTTGTAAGTAAGAGTTATCTTTCTGTAAGATGGATTACTTTGGAAAAGTGGCTGCAGAAGGGTCTAACTAAGAGAAGGGATAAAAGTAGAAAAAAGAATGATGAATACGGAGAACTGGTTGAAATGGAAACATAAGTGGAGAATGTAAATAACTGGAGAAAACTTTCCAAATGGAAATAGAGGCAATAAAAATGGAACCACGCCTGCAGAAGGAAAGAAATGAAAACTGAGTAAAAGAAATAAACAGAAATGACACAGCAATAGATGAGCTGTCAGTTAAGATAGTCACCAAGAAAGAGAACAAGTGATATGGGGAGTACAGTAGTCAACCATGAGAGAGATTTTTGAGAAATTAGAAATGATGCTGATTTTGCAAGCAAGCAGTTTGATAGACCAAAGCAATGACACTGAAGAGAAGATAACTCAGACAAATGAAATGATGAGAAATTGCACTGATGAAGTACAAACTACACATGCTGAAAAGGTTAAAATGAAGAAAGAGATAGAGACCAAGGTCGAAGAAAAAAGCATAGGAAAGGATATGAAAGAAATTATTAAAAAAAAAAAAAAAAGCCCAAAGCTGATAAAACAATCGTCTGAGATAAATCTACAGTAATCACAGGTATAGATAATGAAGAAATAAGAAACAGAATTTCTAGAGACCAAAAGGAGATGGTATATATAATGAACATATTGAAAGAACTATCAGAGGGTATCTACAATAAATGTATACAGGAACAGAAAAGGCTAGGGAAATATGACAGAAACAAGTTAAGGCCCCTGAAAGTAACCTTCCAAAATGTGAACACTGTAGAAGATATATTAAAAAATGCTTACAAACTCAAGGAACCAGTGGAATTTAAAATAAAGTATGGATAAAAATTTGCATAACTCGGGAGGAATGGGGATTACTAAAAGAAAAGAGGAAAGAAGCAAAAACAGAAACTGAGGAAAGATAAGAGGAAAAGAGGGGCAAATTATTTTGCACAGTAATAGGATTACAAGTAAGAAAATGGTACATAAACAATAAGGACAAAAAAAAAAAAAAAAAAAAAAAAAGGAAGGTAGTAGACCCAAACCGTGTCATGTATGTAAACAACACGATTAAAATGATGTATTCAACTGTAGATGGCATGACATCAGAATCATTAGAGATAAAAGACTATACCGAAGAAAGGGAACCTCATATCATCTGCCAATCTGAAATCAAATCAATCCCAAAGATATCTAATAATACCCTAAATTTTGAGGAATTCAACATATGAAGCTGGGATACAAATCTGAAAAAAGGAGGAGAAGTTATGATATTAACAACGAAAAATCTCCAGGTTGAAGTGATATAACTAGATATACCCTCACAAGTAGAATTAATCGCAGTAGAGATCAACGCATCTGAAAGGAAAATAATGCTGACTAATTTATACATCCCACCCAAAACAAACACTTTGGAAAGAGGTAAATATGAAGACTTGGCAGAAAATACAACATTGAGTTTAAGAGCCCTACTACAATGAATGGAAGTGAAATTTGAAAGAACTATATTAACTGGAGATTTCAACACAAACATAAGTTGGAATAATCTAGGTGTCAGAAGCTATGAATGCTGTTGGGATCAAAAGCTCCTGGATCTTGTACAGGAGATTTTTGTAACAAAGCATGTAGAGGAAAACACAAGAAAAAGAGGAAAAGAGAATCCTTCATTGTTAGGTCTTATAATTACTAAGCAAGATAATGATATTGACAACTTAATGTATCACCCTCCATTAGGCAAAAGCGACCATGCAATATTAAATTGCAACTTCATGATTGCATATGATATAGTTAGTGGCAATGAAAGTTACAAAAAGAGCCTAAACTACAAAAACGGGAACTATCATGACCTAAAGAGGTATTTTATGGAAGCAGATTGAGAATATGAGTTTAGAGGACAAGATATAAACATTATACTTCGAAAATTCTGTAAATTTTTTTTAAACAGGAGTCAAAAATTATATCCCTCAACATTAAAAAAAAAAATAAATAAAGATAAGGAAACGGTTCAATTCAGAATGTAAAAAAAGCAAAAGAGGAAAGAGATTTGCAGAAGACACAATAGTGAGAGGGCACATAACTATAAACAGGCAAGTAAAGCTTATACAAGGATAAGGAAAGAAACTCATAAACAGTTTGAGGAAGGCATTATAAACAAAGGTGGTGATCAACCGAAGCTGTTTTACAACTATACAGTCCATCAGGGATGAGAGGATAATCTATATCCAAGAATTTTTTTTTTTTTTTTTTTGTGAAGTACTTAAAAAAATTCAATAAGTTTTTAGAGAACAAAGTAGATTTGAGAGAGATGTGAAGGAAGATGCATGCCCACACATATTAACAAATATGCAAATATCGGAGCAAGAGCTACAGGAAGAGTTGAGCAAATTAGACAAAGGAAAAGCAATTGGTCCTGACGATATTTCAGGCTGGATATTACACGAATGTGCAAAAGAGTTAAGCAGACCAATGTTATTAAAAGGAATCCTTAACACAAGGTAAACTACAGTACCTGATATCTGGAAGAAAGCAAACACTTTTCCCATATTTAAGAATGGAAATAGGCAGAATCCACTCAACTACCGACCAGTATCTCTGACCAGTGCTGTAAGTAAGATATTAGAAAAGCTGAAAAGAAAAACTTGGGTAAACCGTCTGCAAAAATACAATATGATAACAGAAAGGCAGGTCAGTTTTAGAAAAAGAAAATCATTTGTTACTAATCTATTATGTTACAATGACAGAGTTGCAGAAACACTACAGACAAAGGATAGGTAGACAGTGCCTATTTGGATTTCAAGAAAACATTTGACAGAGTACCACACCAAAGACTTTTATGGAAACCGTACTATCAAGGAAGACTCCAAGGTAAAATCTTCTGTTGGATGCAAGATTTTTTCAGAAAAAGGGAAACGAGAACAGTACTAAGGAGAAATTACTCATCGTGGAGAGAAGTGATTAGTTCCACACGGCTCAGTGCTGGCACCAATTATGTTTTAGAATATAAATGTCACTGACAGCAACACTGGAAATGGAAGCTATCTAAATATGTTTGCTGATGATGCAAAAATACAAACGAGAATTGCAAACACAGACTCTTGCAGAGAGCTACGAGAAGAATTAAATAAGCTTCATGAATGGAGCTGTATATAGCATATGGAATTCAGTGTGGACAAAAGTCACGTCATCAAGTCTGGCAAGCGTGAAAAAAGACCAGCCTTGGATATAAACTAGGAAGTTCAATCCCACACACATCAGAAAAGAAGAAAGACCTAGAAGTTATAATCAGTAACAGACTATCTCCGGGTGACCATATCAGTGAGAAAGTACGGAACATGTATACACTGCTTGCTCATATGAAAATAGCATTCACATACATATATGAAGACATGCTAAGAAAGATAATAACATCACTCATTAGACCAACCCTAGAGTATGCATCAGAAGTCTGGAATCCACATGTCAAAAAACACATATATTAGATTGATAAGGTACAAATGGCCACTACAAGATGGGCACCAAGCTTAAGGTTGGTCTAAGCTATGAAGAAAGACCAGAAAAATTAAACCTACCAACATTAGAAGACAGAAGGAAAAGAGGAGACATGATTATGCTATAAAGATGAACATATTGAAAGACTTATCAGTGGGTATCTTCAATAAATATATACAGGAACAGAAAAAGCTAGGGAAATATGACAGAAACAAGTTAAGGCCCATAAAAGTAACCTTCCAAAATGTGAACACTGTAGAAGATATATTATAAAATGCTTACAAACTCAAGGAACCAGTATGTTAGAAATTATTGCTATAAAGATGAATCACTAGGGATATGTAAAAATAGGAATAAATGGGTTATATAACATGTACGCGGGACAGCAAGGAATGAAACATTGAAACATCATCTAAGAAAGAAAGTAAGCACATTAAGGACATAAGAAAATCGACACACACACACACACACAAACTACACACGCACACACACTTGATCAGTGGAACACAACACGAAGGAAGCAGTAGAAAACTATTAATAAACTTAGGAATAATGAAAACACTCTACTTATTTGGGACAGTACAGGCTTGACTCATTCCTGTAAAGATACAAAATAGAGCAATTAGATAGATCACAGTAACACACACATTGCACAGCCATTGAGAAACACACGTAAATAAGAGACAGGACACAATGAGGGAGAGCATGTAACTAAAATACAGGCCATGAGGAGAGAGAAAAGAAGAAATGGGAAGGGACGGGAATGAGGAAGAATATTATAATACACGTCGTCAAAAACAGTGCGGGTACATGATAATGGGATATGCTTGGAGGAGGGAGAGGCATAAGAAAAGTGAGAAAGTATGATATTTGTATGTGAATATGGAAAGAAGCATACAAATATCAGGAAAAGACGATAAGAATATTCTGTCCCCCCATATTTGGAACTATAATAATGAACAAAAACATAAGTAAAAAAAAGGAGAGGAAGTAAGGAAAAACAGCATGAAAATAGAATTCTAGAACAAACAAGAATTATTTAAAAATGCAAACATGAAAACTAGGGAATGAAAAACTAAGAAATGAATAAGTGTCAGAAAAATTAGGTAAAAGGAAAAACTTTAGAAAAATGTAAGAAAAGAAAGTAAGCACATAAACAAGAGAAAATCGACCAACAAAAAAGGAAACAAAACTACCGTGATTTGGGAAATGTGATGGTTGGGAACCAACACGAAGCACTGAGAGAAAAAGAGGAAACTAAGATGAGAAACAAGATAATATATTTTAAACAAACAAAATAAGGGTAGATAGATCAGTAACAAAATTGCACAGCCGTAGGACAAAGAAAAGGGACAGGAAAGAAAGGAAGAAACTAAAATACAAGCCATGAGAGAAGGGAAAACGAGAAAGAAAGTGATAGGGAAAGGACCACAAAATATAGTCAACATATACAAACTAGAATGGCACTCAGTAGAGTTCATACCTCCGCCAAGGCCCAACATGCAGTTCCTTTTAATTAAGTCAACTCTAATCCAATATCAAATTCCTGGATCCGCACCTTTATCCGGACCAGCACCAAAATTTAATAGAGTCTATTATGGGCCAAGGCCCATTCTTCTACCATGTTTCGTGGAAATCCATCCAGTAGTTTTTGTATAATCTTGCTCACAAACCAACCAACCAACAAACAAACAAACGGACAGGTGTGAAAACATAACCTCATTGTCGGAGGTAAAAAGCCTCATTGTTTGTTTGTTTGTTTGTTTTTCTTTCAATCACGCCCAAACCAAAGGCCAGAGATCCCCAGACCCATACATATTCTGAATGAGGGTGACTGAAGGATGGTTTTAAAGGGGGTCAAAACTCAGATCTGGGTCATTTGAGGTCAACAGTAGAGTGTTCGCCTTTTTGGCCTGGGCAACGCCAGGAACCCCTGCAGCCCAATTTTTGGCACAGAGCCTCACATGACCTCCAGCTCAGACATAGCCTACGTGAAGTTGACGTCCGAGGTCATTTGAGGTCACTGGTAGGAGTCATTTGAGATCACCAGTAATACACGCTCGAACGACTGGACCCTGCAGCCCAATTTCTGGCATGGGGACTCACATAACCTCCAGTTCGGACATAAGCTATGTTAGACTGACTTCGGCGATCACTTGAGGTCGCTGGTAGTAGTAAACAAGTGGCACAAATACTGTGCGAAAGCTGAAATAGAAAGTTCCTGGACCTCTAGCAATCCCTCTTCAAAAGCATAAGAGGTACATGGTCTTTCTGGAGTAGAAAGAAAGACTAAACTAGAACAAACAGATTAGAGTGTTCGCCTTTTTGGCCCGGCAACGCCGGGTACCCCTGATAGTGCCGAATAAAATAGAACGTTAAAAAAATCACGAGAAAATGTAATAAAAAGGGAACATGGCTTATGGAAACAAGAAAAGGTAAGAGAGAGGATAGAAGACGAGAAGCTATGTAAAGGAAAAAAAGAAAATATGATAAGCAGGCAGAAAAACAGCGAAATTAACGATGATATTAACTGACAACAAAAATGGAAGAACAGGAAGACGATGACGAGACAGAATATGAAATATGAACACAAATCATAAACAAGAAAAAATTAAGATAGAAGAAGATGGTACAGTATATACTGTAAAAAGTTAAAATGGGAAAAAACACTTTTCTTTTATGGTTTTGTATCGACCTCACTTATATTTTCCTTGCAATTTTAGTTATATTGGAACAGTCTGTGATGATTGTCATGTGGAAAACATTTTTCACATATTGTCTTGGTCTGCTTTAGCAAGAATATACAACATTTTTAGTAACAGAAATATTTTTGCCATCATACTGACATACCGGGTATATATATATACTGGAGAGAGAGAGAGAGAGAGAGAGAGAGAGAGAGAGAGAGAGAGAGAGAGAGAGAGAGAGAGAGAGAGAGAGAGAGAGAGAGAGAGAGAGAGAGAGAGAGAGAATTGTAAAGAATGTTTTGTATCTTGTTTTTGTGCCATGTTTATAATGATGTTCATTAAAAAAAATCATGTTTAATCCTGTGTTTCCTTACCTAATAAATGAGTATCAGAGTAATTTTTTTTTTCCATTGTTTAACACAAAAGCAAATAAGTATCAACTATAATGAAATCTGTCCATTAGTGAGTGAAGGAATATGTTGAAAGAGCTATATGAACCTATTTTGAAAACTTGTAACAGTACATGCATTTTTTATACTGGGGTGTCCAAACACCTGAGGGTGATGAACGTTAACAGTGATGAACGTTAACACCAAATTTAGAATTCTGAACACGAAAATATGGAGAAAAAAAATAAAGATAATACAAAATCAGAACGCCAGAAAACAAAAATAAGGAGAAAATGATCAACGACGAAAGAAAGCAAGGAAAGCGCACAAAACTGAAAGTGGCACAGCATGATTGACATATCAGAAGGAATAATAATAATAATAATAATAATAATAATAATAAAAATAATAATAATAATAATAATAATAATAATAATAATAATAATGATAATAATAATAATAAAAATAATAATAATAATAATAATAATAATAATAATAGTAGTAGTAGTTGTAATTGTAGTGGTAGTACTGGTAGTAATAGTAGTAGATCAACTCTGGTCTGTGTGGTCGAGCAGGTCCATCAGTCACAGCCAAGCAGTCACCCTTACGAAGCCATCCCGTGCAGTACACTGATATTTCTTGTGGTAGACTCGCCACGGCGAGACGTGGGAAAGAGCATGAAGGTTGGGTTCCTGAATGGACGCTGCGTTTGCGTCTCCCTACCCTGATGACGTGGGCAGCATATTAGGTTCCATGATACACCGTTACCTTGTTGAATGTTTACCACTAAGCATTGTAAATAGTTTCCCAGATTACTGGAAACAATTAGGCATGGCACTCAGTGTAGAGTCACCTAAGGAAGAAGTAGGTTAGCACTACATCAAGTGAGTGAATGATGGTCGCCACCATATTATTGGCGAAGTAAGAAAAATAACAGTTAATGAAGAAAAAGAACATGTAGTAAGGATGGGTGTAAGGAAAAGAATGTAGACAAGGGAGAAACACAGGAATATGGAAGATCAAGATAAAGGACACTGCTAATGGCTGCACCCGCCTAAGCAGTATTGTAAGGGGAAAGAATTTATCAGTATATTTACCGGGGAGGCGGGTATGCTAAATCGAGGTCCATCCTCTATTTACCCTAGTCCGGGTGAAGACCTACTACTGTACAAAATTTCGTGGGTTTATGTTAAAGCTATGACGTTGTCACCCCTGTGGACATTTGCCCTCCTCCCTCCCCCTTGGGGGATGACCATGAGGAGCCCCTCACTGCTTAAAACATGGCCGGGGTGAATGTCTACCAGTATGCAAAATTTCATATACCTGTAGTTTAACCCGCGGCGTCCCGTCGACATTCTTTAACGTCCACATGTTTTGTCACTGCCAATCCCGTCGACATACATAAACGTGAATCAATTGTAAGGTCCCTAATTTGCACTGTTTTCAATATTCGCGAGTGATTTTTGGTATGTATACACGTGACACCTTCCTCTACAAGATGCCAGGCAGGGACAATGCCTTACCCAGCATGACCGCCTCCCCCCCCTGCACGCCATTGTCTCAGCAATTCACCTGTTATCAGTGACCTGGCCAGTAAAGCCATGTCATGCCACGGTACGAAATTCGGGGCCAGAGTGATTCCCCAATCAATGACAATGTGGAGGACAAACTTTACATAGCATTAGAGGAAGAAACAGTCAGAAATGATGATCAGGTAATGTGGCAAAAAAAGGTCAGGAATGGTGATGAGTTAGTGAGTGAAACAATGCTTATAATGCCTTTATTACTGCTTGAAAAACCAATATACTCTCGTACTACATATAAATTCCTACCAAGTAAATAAATAAATACCATTTATGAGTGGTGTGAAATAGTTATCCTCCCATAGAACTCATTTTCTTTGGTGCCAGCCTGTTAGAAAACCCAGTAAGGTAAGGAGGTACTCCTACCTCTATCGAGTATTTTAAACCTCAGGTGAGTGATTTCTCTATGAATTTTCGATGTTTCTCACCGAAAGCGGAGGTTTGAGCCAAAAAAAATTTTTTCCAAAAATGGTCGGGATTGGGGGGAGTCAGTGGTGGAAAAGTGGTCGAGATGGGGTGGGTTAAAAAACATGACTGTCCATAATGACTTTTCCAGGAACCCCGGGGGAACCCCCCCATGAGGGGGACCTTTGGGAATGATATCCTGCCTAAAACATAGTCCCAGTAACGATCTACCATTCAGCTTATAGGGGTTGTCCCCTTCCGCCTGCGGGATGTGGTCAACAGGAGAGATATTCTGCCTAAAACTTGGCCGGGGTAAACCTCTACCAACATCCAAATTTTAGTGTTCCTAGGCTAAGAACTATGATTGTGCATAATAACTTTGTTGGGACCCCTGGAGCTGCTTCCTTCCCCGTGAGGGACAACCCTCGGCTGTTCCACCCTTCCCAAAACATGGCCTGGTGAATATCTTTCAATATTCTATATCTTATTTTCTGTCTATAAGAACTTTGGCCCCTTTCCTGTGGGGGTCTGCCTTGGGATTCCACCATGTTAATAAGCTGGTGCAAGCGAAGCTCTACCACTGTGCAAAAATTCTTGTTCATAGGTAAAAACTGGTTGTACCTAACGGGCTTTGGGTTGGACACCCTGGGACTGTTGCCCCTGTTGGGGATAACCCGAGAGGATCCCACCGTTCCTGAAACCTGGGCCAGAGGAACGTCTATCACTGTGCTAATTTCGATTTCCTAACACTCATCCCATAAGGACAGTACCTCATTTTTTAAGAAAGTCCTGTAATTCAGTATGTAAGTAAATGAATGAAGCTATGACACAGGGAAAACATTATATATGGGCGCCCCCGCGGGTACGGGAAATAGAAGCATTACGAATATGTTGTTGGTTTATTTTCACCAGACGGAAGTGGGCCACTTTTATAACTTGAATACTATGTCATGATCAGATAAAACTTAATAGGTACATTACAATGCTCAACAACACCATACTTAGCACACAATTATCATATTCCACTAGGGAATAGGAGACATTGCAACCAAAACATTGCTTGCCTAATAAGACAACACAGTTCGCTCATGCGTAACTACCCTCTTCCACACACATAGTATACCATTACAAGGCTCCAAAAAACTAAACAATGATATCAACAGCAAATTAGTACAAAGAAAGTGGAAAACTGGAAGGCCTTTGTAACAATACTGTCACTCTTCAGACCCCCTCACAGCTCTACAGATACTTAACAGAATCTCTAAGACAAGATAGAATCTCCAAGACCCAAGCCGCCATCACCTCCAACACCTACCACATCCTTTCCTACAAAGAAGAAGCATATATAATCATGAACAACTACGTCAACAGGAAGGCCTTTGTAACAATACTCAGTCACTCTTCAGATCCCTCACAGCTCTACAAATACTTAACAGAATCATTAAGACAAGAAAGAACCTCCAAGACCCATGCCACCATCACCTCCAGCACCTGGCACATCTTTTCCTACAAAGAAGCATATACAGTATAATCGTGAACCACTACACCAACATAAATCACCTTACACTAACACCCACCGAGTCTGAAAAAAAACCATCATCTCAGCACTGGGAGTCTTCTTCACTTGACAACAATGCACCCCCCTTTGTTCCAGAACAGACGTGTAACATTATCAAGAAAACAAAGAACTTCATAAGCACAAGACCAGATGACATCAGCAACCTTCACTTTAAACATTTAGGACCATGCAACATCTAGGCCCTCACAAACATCATCAACTACTCATACGTACACTGCAGCAATCCCAGTAGGTGAACACATGGAAAATCTATCATTATTACTAACTTATAGCTGTCCCTCATCTACAGAAGGCAATGGCTGCTATATTCACTAAGATGGTATGTTTTTCAGTCTTTGGTGCTAGCAGGTGCGACTGTGCAGACCAATTCCGGATTGGCAAACTATGTCACACAGTTGGCACGTCAAGTCTGAGTTTGCTGTGAGAACTTTGTTTTAGCTATGCCTCCATTGTCTATGCTCTTCTCTGGCCAGGTTCAAAGCTTCTTCGAGATGATGGTTCCTTTGCTGCAGAGGGCTTGCCATTGTTTTCTGTCAGAGGCATTGGTTTCAAGATCTTTTGGTAGGATGTTTCATTTCTTCTGGGTTGTCCTTATATGATTTTCATCTCACTTTTTCTGTCATCCTGGGTTGTGACGTGCTGCAAGGAGTTGGCCATACAGAACCTGGCGAGGGAGGTGGTGCTCAGGTATACAGAAACACTCGTCCCACCCATTCAAGCTGCTTTTTAGCCAGGGTAGTACCTATGCTGGTTGACCTTGCCTGGTGTAGAATTTGTGAGGGAGGGGCTTTATCCTCCCATGTGAGTCCTATGGTGCACTGTATGCATTGGATGTGAAAAGACTCAAGCTGTTTGATGTGACCTTGGTAAGTAGTCCAAGTTTCAGCACCGTATAAGAGGGTGGAGAGGCATACAGATTATTATACTGACACCTCCATCTAGATTCTCAAGTTGGTGATTTCAAACACTCCATTACTTCCCCCCTCTGACTTGCTCAAGGCTGACATTAAAATATTTTCAATTAACGTGTTTCTGCCATCACTAGCCTCATTACTAACAAGGCCTGATGGGGTCCCTCCTATTGTCCTCAAGAACTACTTCTGTGATTACACCCTGCCTAGGTAAACCCTTTTGCCTTTGTCAACTTGTACTTTTCCTTCTTGCTGGAAGATATTCTCATTCAGCCTGTCCCAAAGAAGGGTGACCAGTCCCATCCCTCTAACTATTGTCCAGTTGCTTTAACATCCAGTATTTCAAAAGTTTTTGAGTCAGTTCTTAAAAAAAATTAAGTTTCTTTCCTCTCACAGCCTTCTTTCTGATCGTCTATGGGTTCTGTCAGAGACACTCCACTGCCGATCTTCTCACCTACCTTTCGGACTCCTGGTCATCCTCCTTTCGGGACTTGGGCGAAAGCATTGCCATTGCACTTGACATCTCAAAGGTTTTCGATCGAGTCTTGCATAAACCTTTAATTTCCAAACTGCCTTATTACGGCTTCTATCCTTCTGTCTGTGCCTTCACCTCTAGCTGCCTTCCTCGTCGTTCTATAGCTGCTGTTGTAAACGGCCACCCTTCTTCTCTTAGAGCTATCAATAGTGGTGTTCCTCAGGATTCTTTCCTGTCACCAACTCTCTTCCTATTTTTCATCAATGACCTTCTAAGCTGTCCATCTATCCCTATCCACTTATATACTGATGACTCCATCCCCCACCTTTCCACTCACTTCCTGCAGTGTTCATCTCCACAGTTACATCAACAAACAAGGGTTGAGGCTATGGCATACATAATGTGTGGTTTAACTCATATCTATGATTGGGGTAAAAGTAATCTGGTTGTTTTAATGCATCAAAAACTCAGTTCTTAACATCCATCAACCTGGCATAATCTTCTGCAGGATTACCCTCTAATTTTTAACAATATCCAGCTAAATCCTGCATCATCTTTAAACAATACTTGGGTTCCATTCGCTCGGGATTTATTTTGGAGAGAACATATTACCTCTCTTGTAAAATCTACTTCCAAGAGATTAGGTGTGCTAAGCCGACTCCGTGCTTTCTTTACCCCTCCACGGTTGTTGACCCTATAGATGGGTTTTATTCGCCCCTGTGTGGTGTACAACTCTCATGTGTGGGAAGGCTCCCCATATACAGTTCTTCTCAACAAGGTGGAGTCAGAGTCTTTTTGTCTCATTAACTCTCCTCTTACTGGCTCCCTTCAACATGCCTCTTCATCGCAATGTTGCCTATTATGTCTTTTCCATAGCCACGTCAATGGTCACTGCTCCTCTGAACTGTCTGCTTGCATCCCTCCACCACTACGGCGGATGCGTAGCACCCGTCTGGAAACATACTCTCATCCCATTTCTGTCCAACTCTCTAATGCAGGAGTTAACTGTTACTCTCAGTCCTTCATGTATGCAACAATTCAACTCTGGAACTGTCTCTCTTTGTCTGTATTTCCTACTGCCTATGATCTCCAGTCTTTCTTATGCGGTTGGTCCAGGTTTCTCGAAATGATCAGATCTTGAGTTTGGCTCTCTGTTTCCTTGTTTCTGTTTTTTCGTTGAGGGAACAATTTACGGGCGCCTGGCCTTTAGTTTCTACTTCCTTGCATAAAAAAGGATCTGGATCAGGGGCGTCCTAAAGAGGCTGAGGCGTGGTTGATTGATGAAAGGACCTCTGCATCACTGTTATGCTTATCGTCGTGCATGCCTCCAAGACAGGGAAAATTCTCCACCTGTTTTACATTTTCACCATTTATCTGAATTGCAAGAGGCTCCACTTTATTGGTTCTTCGAGATATTATTTCTGTTTTATTAAAATTAATTTGAAGCCCCATTGCAAGATATATGTTGGAAATAATGGTGAGTGACTGTTGCAGGGCTCCTGGAGTATGTGGAAAGACAACATAGACATTAGCATATTGCAGCTCTAGGAAATGAACTGTTTCAGTCTTTGATTGGGCTTAAAGTCGTTTGAGATTAAATAAGTTGCCGTCTAGACGGAATTCGATGTGTATTCCATCATAAGGGTTCATTTGTTGGTGATTTACAAGGGTGCCTGCACTGAGATACCAGTAGATGTTGAAAATGACAGGACACGCATCAACATTGAAGAGTACGGATTTGCTCCCATCTGTGGACACACAAGCATTCATGTTGTTATACAGCGCCTTTAGTATGGTAAGAAATTTGTTTGGAACTCCAAATTTTGAAACAGCATTCCCTAAAAGTTCTCTGGTGACAGTGTCAAATGCTTTTGCATGATAGATGAATGCAACTTAGTTTTGTTCGTGGCATTTCTTTCGTATTTATTGGGCAACAAAGCTCATATTACAGGTACTTCGTTCTTTTCGAAATCCACATTTTGTTTCGGGAGATGTTGACTTAGTAGAATGTTTTGTCAGTCTGGATAACATTATCTTGGCTGCAACATTACTAGCATACTAGCATTCACAAGGAGGGAGATGCCTCTGCTGTTTTCACAAATTGATTAGTCCCCTTTCTTTTTGTAGATGGTTACAATATCAGAAGTAAGTCATTCGGATGGAAATTTTTCTTTGTTCCAGATAGTATGAGGTTGTGGAGGCGCTGGTGAAGTAACTGGCCACCCTGTTTGATCAGTTCAGATGATATGTCATCAGGGACATTTGTTATTGTTTAGAGGCCAGATGGCCTGAATATTTCCTGCGAGTTTAAGTGGGACATCGAGATCTGCCGCTTCAGGGGTATTTGGTATGTTATCAAGGATATTGTGCTCACAGGGTGTCTTCGATTCTCTAAGATGTTGAAGTGTTGCGCCCATCTTCGTAAGATTGTTTGCTTGTCTTTCAAGGGCTCTCCTTCGGCTGATTGAACAAGGTTTATGTTGTGATTGGTTGACATACAGATGGTTTTAATGGACTTGTAGGACCAATGTTGGTCGTTAATAGCAGCCAGACTTTGCAGTTCTTTTTCTTGCTCAGTCTACATGTCAGTCTACTTGTTCTACATGTCACAGTTTTCTCTTGGTTTCACGTTTGAGATTCTGGAATTCAGTTTTCAGATTTAAGGACAAGTTGTTATGTGGTCTATTCTTCATTGCAAGTAGGTCATGTATACCCTCAGCATTTTCATCAAACCAGTCTCTATGGCAGCAAGTGGAGAAGTGTACAGCAATGTTTCCTCTGCAGTGCTTTGGAGCAGTGTTTTAATGTTTAGCCCCTCCGTTTCTACGTTTGTTGCATTGATGTGTGGATCAAGTGGTGGGCATTGAGAGAGCTTGTTTGTAATAGTGTTGCGGAAGGTGTTACAAGTTGCCACATTATTTAAGCTACTACAGTTTAGTTTCTTGATGGATGGTCTGTGGCGCATTTGTGGGCGTTTGACTAACTATCATTTGATGATTATAAGGTTATGGTCTGTTGAGCACTCAGCACCTCTCATAGCTCTGGTTGTAAGAACTTCTCTTTGATCTCTCTGCCTTACACTGACGCAGTCATTTAAGTGCCAAAGTCTAGATCATTATACTTAACCAAACAAGGACCCAACACAACCTTCTTCGTACAGACCCACAACACTACTTAGCACACCATCCAGGATAATGAACACCCCATTCTCAACAAAGACATATCTCACGTTCCCCTTGCCTCTTCACAACACGGATTTAGAGCACTAAAATCTATAAACACCTTATTGAATGATCACAAAATAAGCATCTGCCGTGACACCGACGAGTGCAATACAATTCTCAATAGCCAGCGCCATAACACGAGTTTCGATATACACAGTTCAACAATGCACGGCAGTTTGAAATTTAAACTGAAGGTAATATATTCATGCTGACATCAGAAGTTACAGAAAAATTATAACAATATAATCGAACAAAAATGATAAGATTTTTGCCCATCGAACCGCATGAGAAACATCAAGGGACAATCAAATTTTGCTGAATCCCAATCTTCCCATAGAACAAGACCTAAAACATTGAAATTTATAACCAGGTTCCTCCTCTTACTGAGGAGTGAACAGGGACACTGAAAAAAGCAATCTCTCTCTCTCTCACACACACACACACACACACACACACACACACACACACACACAGAGAGAGAGAGAGAGAGAGAGAGAGAGAGAGAGAGAGAGAGAGAGAGAAGTAAAACAATTACATACTGAGAGGGCAAAAATAGACTTTTAAGTTTGTTCTACCACCAGACGATTAGCTGAGCTGAGAAAAAAAATATCCTGGGAAAAGGGAAATACAAAACAGTGGCTATTCGGCAAATCCCACTATAAAGTCTGCTAGCGAGAGAGGCCCAGCGACTGAACTGCTGGGTTGGGGGTGGGGGAGGAAGTGGGAAAGAGGTGAAAGGGGATGTGCATGAGGAGAGAGGGGCAATGGAAGGGGAAATAGTGGGAAATGGGGAGAGAAGGTAAAGCAAAAATGAGAGAATGGGTAGAAAAGGGGGAAGTAAAGGTAAGAGGCAGGGATGGTAAAAGGGGAAAGGAGAAACAGTAGTGACAAGGGACTGGAGGGAAAGGGGAGGAGGTAAAGAAGAAGGAATTCAGAGGAAAGGGAAGGAAGGTCGTGTAGGAGGGATTGTGGGGAAAGGGGAGGAAGCAGTGAATGTGGGACTCAGTGAAAAGTGGAGAGATCTGTGAAGGGGAAAAGTGATGGGAAAGGGATGGGGTTGTGAAACAGGTTTGAGGGGAAAGGGGTTGGGGTAGAGAAGTGGTAAATACTGAAGGGAAAAGAGATGAGGTAGAGAAGAGGTAAATACTGAAGGGAAAAGAGAGGAGGTAGAGAAAGGGAAGTGAGGGAAAGGGGAGGTAAAATAAAGTGTGGGCATTGAGGGGAAAGAGCGAGGGGATGAATGATGAGGTGGGGATGTAAGGGTTGGGGGTGTCAGGCGGTAGCGGTGAGAAAAACACACTGATCCCCACAAGGGTGGCAAAGAGGGCAAGCAATTTAGAAGTGCAAATAGACGGCTTGACCGCCAGAACCATGCCATTGCCGGAACCAACACACTCACCAGGTGGAAAGCTGGTTGTGTGAGAGAAAATGATGATGGAAAAAGAAAACACAAAATAAAAGTAAAAAGGAAAAAAACGTAGATAAAAAAAACTACGTCTATAAAATAATATTAACAACGATAAAAAGACAGCCACTCAGAATGTCCAACACCTTCGTTCTACTTGAAAGTACGCCAGTTAGCCAATGACGAAGTCATATGTTGGGAAAAAGATTGATTCATATAAGATTTAACAAGAGTATAAGAATAAAAGATAGACCCTTGCTCATTTCTACTCTTTTCTCACACACGTTGGTTAGATTGTAGTTGAATAACCTTTTTTTTTTTTTTTTTTCCCAACTGATAACCTCGTTATAGTCAATAGTCCTCCTGTTATCTGTACTTCTTTTGTACTTCTGTATAAATGATTGAACTTGCCCTATGACCTTGACCTCTTACTGAATGTTTAAAAATCGAATAATTTCATTTTTGCCTGACCCTTGATCTTCCCACCAAGCCTGACTGAAACTGCATCAAAACTTTTCCAGTTGAACATGCCTGTGATGGTGCGATCTTAGTCTTGTTTTATATTGTTGTCAAAACCACAAAATCTTTAATATTAAGTAGTCTTATCTTTATCAAATTTCTCCTTTAAAAGTGAGCAAGTTATTTTAAAAATCTTTCTGTATACTGTTATTGTCAGGTTTCTTTCTCATTCAGTTCTCCTGTGATTTGGGAAAGGGTAATATCTGACACATTTCGAATCATTCACTTAGAAGTCTGGTTTTACTGTTGTAATATCTAGCTGTTGGTTTACCATCGTATGCCAAAACCTATTGCAGTTGTCGGTTTCATGGAGGCCACAGTCATGACATTATTTTACATTCTTCGTCACAAGATATTAAACTTGGAGGATGACCGTCAGTGGCAAGCGGTTCGTAGAACGATTTCAGTTGGTTTTGTAGACTCGTAAAGCTAACGCGGCACCATGCTGTCAGTAGCATTTACCCTCACAATCAGTCAAGAAGTGTGCCATTGGTCATTCATCTTTTGGCTGATATACCATAACTTCTCATCATCAGTGTAAAAGGATTCACAGGCTCAACGAAATCTGGCCTCCTTTATCCATAAACTCATTTGAGTGAATGTATTTTTTTTTTATTGTCTTAGAATGTGAAGACCTTGTTTCTTGCTGCATATGTGCTGACTACTGATGCTTCCGTTAAATCTGTTTTCTTTGGAGAAATCACACTCCTGTATATTTCTTTCACTGCCACTGTCTCATTGTACACCGTATAAACGCAAGACTATGTAGTGAAGTGAGTGCGCGCATTGGTAGTTGTTCTGCTAACAGAGTATGTCATATATATATATATATATATATATATATATATATATATATATATTTATATATTAGATAATGAATGAACGAAGGAAAAACAAAGGAAATAAAAAAAAAGTTCATGTGCCTAAAGGCACAAGTCGTAACGACGAGTACTACAAAAAGTAGAGCTCCCAGCCACTCTTCAGGGAGTGCACATCATTCAGCGAGACCAGGGTTATGTATACTACACATATGAAATGAACCGTGGATAATTACCTCTGCCAGTGAAGTTGAACTGATGTATTATGTTCGACAGCGTCTGTCAGTCAGTTTGTATATATATATATATATATATATATATATATATATATATATATATATATATATATATATATATATATACCCCTGGGGGTAGGGGTTTTTTCCCCCCTGGGGGTAGGGTTTTTTTTCCCCCCTGCGGGTAGGGTGGTTTTTTCCCCCCTGGGGGTAGGGTTTTTTTTTCAAGAATACTCCCCCAGTATCCCTGCTTGTCGTAAAAGGCGACTAAAAGGGTTGGCGGAGGGTTAGTGCCCCTCCCCGGAAAACAACTAACTAAAAAAACAAACAATAAGCCTCGGACAAGGACTGACCAAAAGATGACGACCAAGGACCGGACAAAGGACATGGTTATCGGAACGTGGAATGTAAGGGGACCGAATGATGAGGTGAAAGAGAGAGAGAGATTGTCCAGGTGCTTGAGGGTGCGAAAGTGGATGTATGTGGAATAACTGAAACAAAATGGAGAGGAGAAAGTGTGAGAGAATCGGAGTATGGATGGGGTATATGTACAGGAGTACGTGAGAATGAGAGGGCAAAGGAAGGAGTATGTATAGTTGTGAGTAAAAGATGGAAGAAGAGCATAAGACAGTATGGATCAGTTGGGTCAAGGATTGTGTGGGTAAAGTTGAAAGTTGGAATACAAATGTGGGCGATTGTGTGTGTGTATGGGCCAACGCAAGATCGTGCTAGAAGAGTGAGAGAAGAGTTCTGGACAAATGTAGAAGTGTGCATGGAAAAGTTTGGAAGGAATGAGAGGGTGTTTTTGATCGGTAATATGAATGGTAAAGTTGGGAATGTGAAGGTGGATGGAATAGTTGGTGAGTGGGGTGTGCCTGCTGAGATAGATGAGAATGGGAGTGCGTTAGTGGACATTTGTGCTGGGAGGGGGTTGGTGATAGCCAATACCCTCTTCAGGCATTAAATGATCCACAGGTATACATGGCCAGTGATGAGAAGGGTGGGTGGTGAACTGAATGAAAGGAAGGCAATGATTGATTATGTGTGTGTGGATGAAAGGATGCGAAGATGTGTAATGGATGCAAGAGCTTATAGAGGTTGGGGGAGTGGACTTTCTGACCACTACTTGGTGGTGGCCAGAATTAGGATTCAAGTAAGATGGAGGAATAGAAGAAGGGAGAGACGAGAGGAAAGAGTAGTGCAAGGAGAGTGGAAAGGTTACAAGAGGATGAGAAAGAGTTAGAGTATAAGAGAGAAGTGGAGGAACGATTGGGCAAATATGAATTGGAGCAGATGGGAGACGTGGAATGTGTGTGTAGGATATTTACAGAAGAAATATGTGCAGCATGTGATGTGGTGTGTGGAAGGAAGAGAAGACGGAGGGGGGTGCAAGGAACGGCGTGGTGGACTCAAGAGGTGAAAAAGGCTGTGGCACAAAAGAAGAAAGCATACAATGAATGGATGAGAAATAGGGGCGTGGAAGAAGTTGAGAGGCGGAAGAGAGAGTTATATGTAGAAAGAAAGAGAGAGGTGAAAAGATTAGTAAGAGAGAGTAAGAAGAGAGTGGATGAAGAATTTGGAAGGAATTTGAGTGTCAAGTGGAGGGACTGTAAGAAAATGTTCTGGAAAGAGGTGAAAAGAGTAAGACAGGGTGGAAGTGAAGTTAGCAGGGGAGTGAAAGAATAAAATGGTAGATTACTAGTGGAGAAGGGGGAAAAAGTGAGCAGATGGAGAGAACACTTTAAGGAATTGTTGAACATTGAGGATGGAAGTAATGCGAGTATAAGTGGCTGGGGAATGGCTGGGAGAAGGAGGGAGGTGAGAAGACAGGAAGAAATCAGTAGGATAGAAGTTGTGGAAGCAATGAAGAAAGTTAAATCGGGGAAAGCCCCAGGAATTGATGGAGTGTGTGGTGAAATGCTGAAGCATGGGGGAGAGATAGTAGTAGAATGGATGTGGAAGATGTGCAGATTGGCCTGGGAGGAAGGTAGAGTCCCGGAGGATCGGAAGTCAGGTATAATTATTCCCTTGTACAAAGGAAAAGGGGAAAAAGAAGTGTGTGTAATCATAGGGGCATTTGTCTTCTTAGTATAATAGGAAAAGTGTAGGTAGGATACTTATTGACAGAATAAGAGAAAGAACAGAGAAATTAGTTGGAGAAGAACAGGGAGGCTTTAGGAAGGGAAGAGGTTGTGTAGATCAGATATTCATTCTTGGATCTTTAGTGGAAAAGTTTCTAGAGAAGGGAAAGAAGTTGTATGTGGCTTTCATGGATTTGGAGAAAGCATATGACAGGGTCGATAGACAAGGATTGTGGAAAGTGTTAAGAATATATGGAGTAGATGGGAAGATGTTGAATGCTGTGAAGAGTATGTACGATGGTGCGAAGGCTGCAGTGCGTGTGGATGGTGAACTAAATGAATTTTTCTCTTTGAAAGTTGGGTTGAAACAGGGATGTGTCATGTCTCCATGGTTGTTCAATCTGTACATGGATGGGGTAATAAAAGAGGTACAAGGTAGGGTAGTGGATGTTGGAGTGGCCCTGATGAGAGAGGATAGTGTTTGGAAACTCACTGTACTGTTGTTTGCAGATGATACTGTGTTGTTGAGTGAAGACGAAGGGGAGCTGCAAGGCTTTGTGGATGAGTTTGAGAGAGTGTGTAAGAAACGGAATCTAAAGGTGAATGTAGGGAAGAGTAAAGTGATGGTCTTTGAGAGAAGTGAAGTCAGTGAATGTACAGCGAGGTTGGATGGTGAGGAATTGGAAAATGTGAGTACGTTTAAGTACTTGGGTAGTGTGATGAGTAAGGATGGAGGTTTGGAGGGTGAAGTGCGTGAAAGGGTACAGCAGGGAAGAAAGGTTGCTGGTTCCTTGAAAGCAGTGATAAGAAACAGGGAAGTGAGCATGGAAGTGAAAAAGTTACTACATGACAGTATTGTGATACCAACTCTAACGTATGGAAGTGAAGCTTGGACGTTGTTGGAAGGACACAAGTCAAAAGTGAGAGCAGTGGAAATGAGTTATTTAAGAGGAGCCTGTGGAGTCACATGGAGAGACAGGCTGACGAATGAGGATATAAAGGAGCATTGTGGTGTGGATGTGGATGTGATAGGAAGCGTTATGAGGAACACACTGAGGTGGTTTGGCCATGTGGAGAGGATGGAGTGTGAAAGACTGACGAAGGGAGTGTATGTGAGTGAGGTGGAGGGGGGAAGAGGGAGGGGGAGGCCGAGGATGAGATGGAGGGAGGGGGTGGAGAGTTATATGTGAGAGGGGGGGGTGAGTTGGGAGCAGGGCAGTGAACTGGCGGGGGACAGGGCGACTTGGAGGCGATTTGTTTGTGGCCACCTCAAACGGGATTGAGGTATCTGGCTATATATATATATATATATATATATATATATATATATATATATATATATATATATATATATATATATATATATCGATGTGCATCCTGACCGAGATGCCGAAATGTCATGAATTTTATTGGAGTTGGTGAAGGTATGCAATCTCTGAGACTATGAAACAAAACAGACGAAGACCGTAGAATTAGCTGAAAATGAGAGACCGTAAACGTGTGCGTCTGACAGGAAGGAAGAATTACAGCAGTAAATCCATAAATTTCATTGGCACTGGCTAAAGTTTGCTTTCTTTGAATGCTTTCTAGTTATACATTATAATTATTTGACCTGGGAGTGGAAGACAAGAGGAATGAATGTACTGTGTGCCAGGAGACTGGATGAAAAGGATCTTAATGAACATTATATGGCTGGAATGACCAGTACTGAACCTGATAAGCCCTAAAATAACCTAAGTGTTAGAATTAATGTGACTGGTCCTGAACAAACAAAAAGGAACCTTGATTGCTGTGGCTGGATCTAAACAGGACTGCCATGACCTGAGAGGATGAATGTACCAGGAGGTCGAATGGCATGGTCTGACCAATGGATTAATTTGTCCCTAATTAGTTTACACTGAACACCACAGGCAACTTCGACTGCTGCTCATATGACAGATATTTTTTGTAAACTTTTCTAATTAAATATTTATAAACTTGGTTTACCTGACTTCACATTTTATAAACATGACTGTATAGACGTATAAACGTAAACAGTATATAATTCTTCAAAGACTCTTTGACACTGCCACCCTCAAGTAAATATAATCGTCTGACGATTCCCGGAATAAAATACTAGAAATGTACCGAACAGGAGGGTTATTTTCAGGGACAGAATACAAAGCGCTGTCACCATCCATGAGGCAAATAACCGGAATCCCATGCCAGTCCAACCTTCACAACAGGTAATTCGCTCACTACCATGACCCTCCCCCCCGTCTGTCTGTCTGTCTGTCTGTCTATCTCTGCCTGTCTGCCTGTCTGTCTGTCTGTCTGTCTGTCTCTGCCTGTCTGTCTGTCTGTCTGTCTCTGCCTGTCTGCCTGTCTGTCTGTCTGTCTGTCTGTCTCTCTCTCTCTCTCTCTAAGAGAATCTAACAGAGGTGAAAGCATACTCTCCTTGTCGGATAGAAAAATGAAAAATAGAGCAAAAATGGGGATTTGTTTGCCTCGAAATGCTTGGATACATTACGTTTAAAAGACTGGAGGTCATAATTAGTGGAAAAATCAGGAAGACAGAGCTAGAGCTGACCAGTTATGCACAAGATGGACTGAGAGTAGCATTAGAAGTGGACAGAGTAGTGACGCCAATCTGACAGTTGTTTCGTGCCAACTGCCATGGAGGAGGAATCAATAATTACATTTACATAATATTTCATTAGAGCAGTGGTCAGTGAAATTTCGATTGCATGGATAGTTGAAACGCTGCGGTAGGGAAAGAGAGAGAGAGAGAGAGAGAGAGAGAGAGAGAGAGAGGTATCAATCTAATTTGCTTGGCTTCCTCAAATCTGGTTTGGTTTTCAGGAAGCGAGGCGTTATGAAATCAGGCTGATACCTGGAGGAAGAGAGAAGGTGAGGATGGGAACATGAGGAGGAGGAGGGAGAGAAGTCGAAATAAGCCTCTCCCTTCATACCTGTTTAATTGAGTGTCATGAGAAAGTCAAATCTATCAGTTGGTCCCTACCTCGTCATAAAAATTGTTACGGTCCGGAAAATCCTCTGCTGTGTACATGGACCCAAAGAGATGTCACTGGTCCAGTTACTGAGCATGAAGGTCCTGTCCAACATAGGCTTGAAAATGGTGTAGCTTCATAATCAGGACAACCTGTTTTGGGGGTGTCGAAAGAAATGACTGATTGGTGACTTCATAACGACCAATAAATTTCGAAAGACTGGTCCAGCCATTTGTAAGATTAATGATCCGCATGAAGTACCATTAACAACACCTTTCTTTTAGTCACAGCCCACGTCATATCTCACGTAGGATAAGGCAAATGCATGCAAGACCACAAGTATTACTGCAAAGTCATTAGATGTAAACCATAATTAGGAAGACAGAAAGCAATACAGCATACTTAAGGAAACCTGTATAAAGAGTGGAATAAGAGCAGGCTTTACTGTAAAATTCGATTATTTCATTTCCCTCTCACTCAGTGGTCTGCACGACGGTGGGGTCATGAGGCGAGGGAAGTGGTCAAGGAAAAGGGGAAAAGTGAGACAGTGAAAAGAGAGAGAGAGAGAGAGAGAGAGAGAGAGAGAGAGAGAGAGAGAGAGAGAGAGAGAGAGAGAGAGAGAGAGAGAGATGTCAAACATACGCCCTCACATTGCTTCGGATGAGAGGGTGTAAGTGGAATGCCGTTGTACTTCATTATAGTGGGCACTGCGTTGGAATCAGGGGTTTATTTCCATTTATATATTATTCATTCGTTTTGTTGTCAATCTTCCAAAGTGTACAGTACATGGGATGGGATGTGGTTAGTGAAATGGTGAGTTGATGTGTTGTAGTTGATACTTTATTGGAAATAAAGGATTTTTACTTCCACTGCTAAATACAGGGGTGTATTGTCCAGCCTCCCGTGTGTCTGTATTTTTGCTTCTCTGCCCGGGAGTGAAGAGTATAGCTCAGAGAGTTTTGCTCAGTTCTGGAACAAACCTGATGACAGGAGTGAGGGCTTTCCAACGGGCTGACCAACTTGTTTTGAGAATAACAGGTAAAGGATCAAGGCCACAAAGCAAGGTAAAGCTTCGGCTCTGTGACTCAAAGAGTTTTGATTCGATTGGAAAAAAAATGGTGGTAGAGATGAGGGTCACAAGGACAAATAAACTCAATATTTGGAAAACAGATGAAAGACCAATGACACAGGATAAGATTAGCTCAAATAGCTTTCATCTGATTTGGACGAAACTTGGTAGTGGAGTTGAAGGTTAGGCAAGAATGAAGCAAGTCGATATATAGAACAATCTGCTTAAGATCACAAGGGAGAGACAAGTGTTTGATCCTAACAGAATATAATTGAAGAAAGCGTTTGTTGCACTCTCTGAGTGCTCATTTTTATTTTGATTTGTGCGCGTTTAGTCGAACGGCGAATTGATGAGATAGCTATTTCATCAGAGAAACAGTGTGGGGAAGGGGCGAGGTGGGGAAGGGGAGAGGGTATGGACCTCCACTGTACAGGGAGTCCATGGTGGGGGTGGGGAGAGAGAGAGAGAGAGAGAGAGAGAGAGAGAGAGAGAGAGAGAGAGAGAGAGCGAGAGAGGGGCTTAATGATGAAGGGGAAGATGGCTTCAGGATGTAGAGGGGAGTTCAGGAATGGATGATTGTGTGGGTAGGAAAGCAGACCACATGCCTGCACACACAAAATAGCCTTGATGACGGAGGCAGGGACGAGGAAGTGCAGGATGGAGATAAATGTAACTCTTGGACATATTCTCTTTGACCCTGGAGACACAGCAACTACCCCTCCAGGTCGATTTATATTGTTCTCTAAGCTTAAACTGTCAGTCCAAGGGAGTGTTATATATTCCAATATGATTGCCGAACAGACTCATGTTGCAGCTTTGAGTAGGCTTGTATTAGTTAAGAAGTTAATGAGGCTGTATATAACACCTCCATTTCGAAAGGCCTCTGCCAGGCCGAATTGTATCGTATGAAAGTTGCAAGAATTATACAAAAAGTACGTCCTCGGACTGGAGACATTTATATTCTCTTGCATGTTACTGATGCAAACTGTGTCGACATTAAAAAGGCATAACTAACATACAAAGAAGAATTAGGGTGTAATGTGCAAAATACATCTAAAAGGAGACATTGCTACGGAGGCTCCAATCCCAGAGAATTTTGTCATTGTTGGATATCCTGTTTCATAGTGCTAAATTTGATGTTAACCCCTTCAGCCTGATGATGTCTATTATGCTGTAGTCTTGCTGCTGCCAGACCGGTTAACTCGGCTTTTGAGAGAGTCACCGGACTGAAATGGTTAAAGTCATCCGACAACCATGCTCTACAGCATGTCTCCCCATATTTGAAGAAAGTCGTCTGGGGATTGTAGGAATGAATAGCATAAGATATTCTCAGGCTGAAAGGGTTACCTCGTGAATCCGATGGCGTATTTTTTAGCTTATTTAACTTAGGAAGCATGAAACTAAAGAAACTGCTGAAGGTCACATCCAGCTCCTTCAGTTCCAAATATTTCTCTTGTGCTAAATAGAAGCGTCAGTAAATAGCAAAAATACATAAAGGAATCATCTTTTTCCCTCAGAATAATCCTTCACTACAAAACATTTCATTTAAATATATTCTTACTGCTGCCAGACTTCCTTTTTAGCTCGGGAGAAACGTTTTTAACTTGGACTGTTAATTAGTCTTTCTTAATCATGATATTAGTAGGGCGAACACCTAAACTGAATAAAATCATCTGTTAGCAGCAAGATAACAGCAAAAAAAAAAAAATCATTTTCCGGATAGAGTTTTAAACTCTTCCCATCTGTCTGGTATTCCCACTATAATGAATTATGCTCATAAACTACCATGTACATTACACCTCTTCCATCTTGACATCCCTACCAAGTTGCTACCAACCGATTACTGTGTCATGGAAGTTTTAACCTCTATACAATTTGCATATGATAGATAAATTAATACTTTTCCTCCGCGTCTCGCATTCCGCACTAAAGACAAATCTGTGCGCCTTCTGTTAAGAAACTGAAATTCTACCTACAAGTTGTGTGTCAGGGAAGTTTTGATCCCGAAAGTATTTCCATGTTTCAGGGTAGCAAACTTTATATTCTCCTCCTTCTGCCTTGCATTTTTCATTCAAGAGAATTAGTTGAACTAAAAACTGCATAATATTCCCCTTTAAAGTAATATCCTTTACGTTTAACCCTCTGGAGTCCTGGAGGGCCGCCCGGAGCTTAGGAGAGCCTATGGCTGGGCTTCTTTAGTCAATAGTTTTAAATTGTACTTGACAATTTATAACTAGAATAACCTCTGGCCATCTTAACATCTGAACCTTAGGGGAATAACACTCAGCCTCCTTCTTCACGTAACCTCTACCAGCCATAATAAAATGCAATTGAGGGAACATCTCTTGTGGTGAAAGGCATAATGAACGCTGCCTCTGACTCCTAATCAAAGTGAAAAAGATGCGCCGTGATAAAAGATTAACTGAAATCCTAGAGAACATTAATTTACGTCACTTGTGCAGAAACAAACTGGAAAGGAAGAGGTGCAAGGGAGTCTTCTGAGTGTACAAAATTTATACCTCTAGACATTATTTCGGCTCAGGAGAGGAAACAAGCCGGGAAGAGGACTGAGTATCGCGATCGTAGTTTACTCGGTTTGCAGTAAAGTTAACCGAAACTGTAAGAACTAATAATAAGCTGAATGTGAGCCGACACGAGACTGGAGGCCGAATTCACAGACAAGGACACCAACTACTACTCACTAACTACTGCATTACCACAAATGCTGCCACGCCTATCTCTACCACCAATGCCACATCTACCACGACCACCACTGCCACAGCTACCATAACTACCACTGCTCTATCACCACCACCACAGCCACAACTACTACCATCATCTCCGAAGCCGAAGTATCATTGCTAAAATTCTTTCTCTAGGAAGAGCACCACTGTCATCACCGCCACCGCCACCACTACCGTCACTGCCGCCACCTCGCGTATAAAAATCGTCACTCACTAACCCTTTACCACAAATACTGTCTCTGTTGCCACAACCAAATCTTCCCCAACTAGGCACGCTACGTCTGTCACAGGCATTACTCACCACATCGTTATCCACTTACGAGTACTTGTACACTAACATTCATTCATACCACGGCTTCTCAACCATTAAAATTTCACACACACACACACACACACACACACACACACACACACACACACACACACACACTCCATCTCTCTCTCTCTCTCTCTCACTCCGAATACATCTGTCTATCTATCTATCTATCTGTCTATATCAATCCATCTATCTATACATATATATATATATATATATATATATATATATATATATATATATATATATATATATATATATATATATATATATATATATATATACACACACACAGGAATATTCATTCATTCATTCATCATCTAATCAAGTGTTGCCCCAAGAGGAACGTGGGAGCCCGGGGCTAGGCAAGTTGATCCTAACATTTAAGATGAGAGTGACCAGCCTCATTCATCCCATAGTGGCATTATGTGAGCAATAAACTCCAACAACCCCTTGGATATAAACCTGCACTGGCTCAGTCCGATTGGAGCGCCTTAATTGCCCACTAAAGCACCAGGCGCCATAATTTGGTTATATGGTTACCACGCAGCGTAGTAAATGGTTTCCTGGTGTACAGGAAACCATTTGGCTTGTCACTCAGTGTAGAGTCACCCACAGACAGAAAGAAGAGGAAAGAATAGAGGAAAGAATGACAGAAGAGGGAAGATGGAAAGAAGGAAGAGAGGAGAGGGCGAGCACCCAAGAGCAGCATTACATCGAGTGAGTGGATGGTATATATACAATATATATACTGTATATATATATATATATATATATATATATATATATATATATATATATATATATATATATATTTGTGCATTAATGTGCCAATACCTCTGCCTAGTTGGGGTTGCGTTGTATTTTTCCTACGGATGGTGTTGTTCATATCACTTTCATCTCCTCCGATTTCCTTACTCTGCGTAGTTTCCACACTCCCCTCAACCACAATAAGAAGCTTGGTAAATCATTCTTTCAAGGCTGGTGTTACATCTTATTATTTTATTCGGACCCCAGATGATTTTATTCAAATTACTGGCTGCCCTTTCATGGGCTAAAAGGTTGTCAGCATTTCATAGCTGCCAGTAGATGCCACCTAACTCTTTATCATCATAAACCTAAGGCAGTATACTGCAGGGTAAAGAACTTTCACATCTTCCACCTTGGCTTATTGTCTGTTAGCCTGGCCCATCCAGTTCCAGAAATATTATTCTTCATCTGCCTTCTTCATTAATTCCATCACTGGGTACTCACTCCGATTCCTGGATGCGTTCTACGATAATTTAGACCTTTCCACCTCCATATTTGAGCTTTAATTGTAATGATTAATTATATATTCTATTCCTGTGTGTTATCATATGCAAGATGTTATGTTTTGTATCCCTCTGTGTGGTACCACACATAATTCTCTCCAGTCTCCTCTGAACACTCTTAAGTTTATGTTCCAAGGATTTTGTTAGACCCAGGTTTCTCAGCAATATGGACACATTATGTACCCCTCTTTTTTCCCAAACTCACAGGAGCGGCCAGATGTAGTGCTTATCCCGAACTGTGTCACTCCCTCTCACACCCACTCACTCACTAACTCACTCACACTTTAAGTTACTGTACTTATTGAAGAATAGGGGCCAAGCCATATGGGAAGACCCTCAGGAAAACGAAATTTGCACGGTAGTAGACGACCCGCCCGCGTTTCAGGTTTCACGCAGGGTGAGGATCCCGAAGGTCGCCTCCCTTCATGAGCGGAGGCCACCGGGTGTCCTACTCAAACCCGTATGCTCGGGCCGTTTTTTTTTTTTTTTTTACCTAGGAACACGAATTTTTGCAAAGTGGTAGAGGTTTGCTCGCTTCACGATATAAGTATGACGGGGCCAACTTCCCTAGGGGGGCAGACCCCGGTGTTCTCGGTTAAGTCGTTAACAGAACATGAAAATTTGCTTATTAGTTAATGCTCATCCTGGCCAAGTTTTGGAAAGGGAAAAACCACCGGGGACTACCCTTCATGGGGGAGGGAGTTGCCCTGTGGGTTCAGACCAAACCATAATGAAAGACCATATATTTTAACTTTTACATATCAATAGACGTTTACCCCGGCCACGATTTAGGCGGGGTGGGACACCTCCCGCTGGCGGAGGGGGGGGGGTCCCGTAGCCGTAGTACTGCCATAATTTTTTATCCATGGAAACGAAACTTTACACAATATTAGGTTTTTACTGGAGCCAAGTTTTAAGCAGGGTGAGACCCTCAAAGGCCACCCCCTCCCCCACCTCACGGGAAGGAGGGATTGGCCTACCTTCCCTCTGCCTCCTCCTACTTCTACGTCTCTTTCTCTCAAACCTGTTCCTTTCCTCTGTTCCTCCTTCCCTTCACTTGTTACTCCTCCCTCATTCCTTCTCTCACTGCTCCTACCCCCCCTTCTCTTCCCCTCCCCCTCCTCTGACCAGTCCTCTCTCTCCTATCGTACATCATCCCCTGCTCCCCGTCGTGAATCATTTTACCCTCTGTCACAAATTTCCCAAGGGAGAGCACACAGCCAGAGTCCCTGCATATGCCACGCCAACCCAACATTTCACTAAATTTTACCCAACCCTCTATCCCATCTTCTTTCCGGAGTAAATTAAGTCATGGTTAACCCTCTCTTGGTCGGGACAATCTTGCACTGTTTTCCAACTATGGACACATGATTTTCTTTAGTTGAGAGTCATCAGAGTTTGAGTGTTAATACTGCCACCATTAACCCGGTCAAGATTGGTACAGCTGCATTATTCTGTTCCATCGAAAGCCTTATAATTGTATTTTTCTGAGAGTCACGGTGGCCTGAGTGTTAGTGCTGTCATTAACGCTCTCACGGCCACATCGCCTAAGTGTAACTGCTGATTGGTTCCCCTAACTTGATTAAAAGCGTCTGGTAGCAATATCCATAAGTGCCTGAAAGAGGTTAAGGTAGCCGTCTTACAGAACGATGTCTAGCAGGATAATATCTACATATGATGTTTGTAGCCCCATGAATCCCATACTGTCTTATTTTTATACTCATTACTACTTCCTCCAGGCGATTTTATTCAGCTTACTTGAGGAGTTGGATTTAACTTTAACCAACTCCTTCACTATGAAGAGTTAAACAGAATCCATGAATACAATTAAGGGAACAGTACATCATCGGTCTGAAGGAGTTTATACTATCAAATTTTTCACATAATCAAACGTGAAAACTCTTTCAGATCTGTGAGATACAGTGCAATATATGTTATTTTTCTAGCTTTAACTTCTTTGTTTACTGTTATATATTGATATTCTGACAATGCATTAAGTTCATGATCAGTGTATCAGATTTATATTTTAAATGTGTGTCTATAATTGTTCTACCTAAGCGATATACTCTCATTATTAATAACAAAGAAATACTCTAGATACACGCGAATAGATAGATAAGGTAGTGATGTAAACAAAATCAGAGTACTGTACGCGTGACGAGTACATATCACATAATGCTAGACCCTTATGTGTTACATACCCGTCAAGCCATTATTTGTTTGCTTATCCCTTTGTTCTCCCTTGTTTGTTCTCATCCGTTATTCCCCAGGTTATGAGTGATGGCTTTCCTTTGCTCGACGTTAACATAGGTCATCATATTACTCCTCACACACGTTCCTTGGTGACACCCAAGAGAGTGTCAGTCTATGGAAGAGTATTTGAAGGTGTATCACTCGAGAGACGTGATTTGTGATTATAATCCTCCACTGAAGACAGATAAAAATTTGTATTCTATTGGATACTAAGGAACGTAACTGAACTCATTATATATATATATATATATATATATATATATATATATATATTTGTGGTAGGTGGGGGCGCTCACCATCCACTCACTGAATGTAGTGCTGCTCTCGGGTGTCTGCCCTGTCCTCTCCTCCATCCTTCTTTCCTTCCATGTTCTTCTGTCTTTCATTCATTCTTTCCTCGTCTTTCTGCCTGCGGGTGACTTTACACTCCTCTTCTGTCTTTCATTCCTTCATTCTTTCCTCTTCCTTCTGCCTGTGGGTGCCTCTACACTGAGTGACAAGCCAAATGGTTTCCTGTACACCAGGAAACAATTTACTACGATGGGTGGTAACCATATAACCAAATTTTGGCGCCTGGTGGTTTAGTGGGTAATTATTGTGCTCCAATCGGACTGAGCCGGTGAAGGTTAATATCCAAGGGGTGATTGGGGTTTATTGCTCACGTAATGCCACTCAGGGATGAGTGAAGTTGGTCACTCTCATCTTAAATGTCAGGACCAACTGCCTAGCCCCGCGCTTCTACGCTCCTCATGGGGCAACGTAGGATTGGATGATGGATGGATTGATGGTTATATATATATATATATATATATATATATATATATATAAATATATATATATATATATATATATATATATATATATATATATATATATATATATATATACATTGAAAGCTAATAGCAAGCCTATAGAGCAGGGCGAGAGAAGTACACACTGTGAATGGTGAGTGGTGTATGTGGGGCGTTGTGAGTGGTGGGAAGATCTAGGTCACAGATTCTCCAGATCCGACGAGTAAGGGGGTGAAAAAGACAAATGGGGTAAAAGGAATGGGCTGGGCTAGCTGGAAATGTGCTGGTTGGTGTGGTTGGGTGGAAGTAGTACATCCTGTGAAGATGACTGTTGTGGGTTAGCAGGTGTCCGACATCATCATCATCATCATCATAATAACAGCAAAACAGGAAGCACGCAACTCTCCCACGTAAAATATGTTGCAACTTGGGATGTACAAAAGAGAATAAGAAGTAGCGGGAAAGTTATTCTAACAGCTCGTAAAAATTCACTTTAACATGATCGTATATTTGAGCCTTTCTTGAGTTGTTTGTGATGTAGATGAGGTTTATTGGTTGCTTTATCGAGCACTTTGACCTTACTGGATCCATTCCCTCACAGTAAATAATATTACATACACTGGCAGATACGCGCCATTGGCTGGGTCCGCTTTTCTTGTGACTTTACTTGGCTGAGGTACGGTACGCTTAGTGATGGATTCATTTCTCACTTTTTCTTCATTTCTCTGCCCAAACATTTTCTCCTCGCACTGTTTCTTCTCTCTGTACTTCCTGATTTCTCTTTATCTTCCTTATTTCTCTTCTTATTGCGTACCTCCTTATTATGCCACAATCCAGGATCCTGTTCCAGTTATACGTGCGATCAGGCAAGATGCATCACAGGAGGCCAGTTAGATGAAAGCGTCACGTGGCTACCCTTCCTTGGAGAAATCTTTGATCAAACTTTCACACATATTCAGGTCTTATCTAACCTACAACGCCTCTATTCACATGGTTTACTGTCCCACACATGTCTGTCCACTCGCCCTTACCACTGTCACTGCCGATCCTGGAGCCCTTGTCCATCTACTCTTCTCACATTAATCTCTCCCCTCTTGAAAGTTCCAGATAAATCTTTACCATGCAACCATAACGCGTAATTGTCATTCCCTGCCGCAAAACCCATCAATGTCCCAGTCCATTCTGCCCAGCCCTTTCCAAACACCCTTTTCTTTTTTTTTTTTCTTTTTTTTATACTCTTACCCCTGAACCTGACCATACAAAAAGTGTCCTATAATAATCTATTGAGATTTGACTTAACTCGAACGTATTCTGGACATTATGCATAATACACAGTCACGTGACCATCACACCTTGCTTCTCTTGTGTAATATTCAAATCATTCCCCACATTCCTAGCCTGTAACTGTGTTCTGGGAAGTGCTTGTAATTTTCATGCATTAGCTAGAGGGAGGCCGCCTGTCTGAGAGGTGTTCTTGTTATTCAAGTTCTTGTTCGGCGTTCAGCAATGCTCTACCAGTTGTTGTTTTTCTAATTTTTTGTTCCTCCTGTTATTGCTTTTGCTTCTAATGCTATGATTCTTCCTGTTAGTTGTTCCTCTCGTTGCTCTTACCGTTCATCTCCCTGTTATAGTTTATATTCCTTCTGCTCGTATTGTTTTTTCCTTACGTTATTTTTTCCTGCTCTTATCCATACTCCTCTCTTATTGTTACTTATTCTCTGTATTTTAGTTTTCTTTTTCTTCTCCGTTGTTCATGTACGTGTAACTAGTACTGTCGTCGTCGTCATCATGTTCGTTGTCCTTGACAACCCTCTTAACCCTCCCTCATCCTCTTTATATTCTCTTTTTTCTCACTCTTCCTCGTCCACTTTCCTTTGTCGTTTCCTACTCCCTTTCCCCTAAATTTTCTTCTCTTTCTCTTCGTCCTTCCCTTCCTCTTACCCTTTCATCCATCAATGCTGTCACTGCAAAACGTGACTTGCAAATTGAGGTACAACAAACAACACGCAGCAGACTGACACTGAAGAGACACATAGACACATAGGTAACCAGACTGGCAAATAAATGGACACACACACACACACACACACACACACACACACACACACACACACACACACATATATATATATATATATATATATATATATATATATATATATATATATATATATATATATATATATATATACACCGCTCTTTCTTTACCCCTGCACAATTGTTGACTCTATACAGGGGTTTTATCCGCCCCTGTGTGAAGTACAACTCTCATGTGTGGGGAGGCTCCCCACATACAGCTCTTCTCAATAGGGTGGAGTCAAAGGCTTTTCGTCTCATTAACTCACCTCCTCGTACTGACTCCCTTCAACCTCTGTCTCTTCGCCGCACTGTTGCATCTTTATCGCTTTTCTATCGCTACTTTAATGGGCACTGCTCCTCTGAACTGTCTGCTTGCATTCCTCCACCTCTACGACGGGCGCGTAGCACCCGTCTGGCAGCAAACTCTCATCCCTTTTCTGTCCAGCTCTCTAATGCAAGAGTTAACCGTTACTCCCAGTCTTTCATTTATGCAACAGATCAGCTCTGGAACTGTCTCCCTCTGTCTGTATTTCCTGCTGCCTATGATCTCCAGTCTTTCAAACGCAGTGTGTCCAGGCATCTCAAAATGATCGGATCTTGAATTTGGCTCTCTATTGTATTTGTTTTTCTCTTGGAGGGAACTGTTACTGTGGGCTCATTGCCTTTGGTTCCTTCTTCCTCGCATATATATATATATATATATATATATATATATATATATTTATATATATTATATTATATTATATTATATCATATACGCATCCACAAAGAGAGAGAGAGAGAGAGAGAGAGAGAGAGAGAGATGTAGTGATAACAGAAAGCATATAATAGAAAAAAAAAAACATAACTAAAACAGTAAGTAGCAAAAAATTATAGAAAATGGAAGAAACAAGTGTAAGGTACGACGTTACGAAAAGAAAAGAAATTAGAGAAAGAAGTAACAGATAAAAAGAAAACAGAGAAAGATTTAAACAGACGAGCATATAGCACAGGAAAAAAATAAATAAATGGAGATAAGAGAGAAGCAAAATGGATACGAGAATAAAGAATACCGATAGCATGAGGCGAAGGAGAGGAGTAAGAGAAGATGGGTGAGAGACAGGGACGACGAAAAGAACTGAGGGGTTAGGTAGATATGTAAGGAAGTATGTGGGTGTTGGGGAGATGGGAAGTGGAAAAATGTGGTGAGGGGGTTGGGAAGAGAAACAACTGAGGGTGAAAAATGAAAAAAGAAATAACGAGAAAGAACAACAGATGGGGAGAGGAGGACGCGAAGAACAACAGAGGAGTAGCAGGATGAGTAGATGAAAGGAAAGGGGAGCAGCAGAGGAAGAGGAAGGGGAATATTTGAGGGAGAGGGAGAGGGAAGACAGCTGAGAGGAGGGGGATGATTGATGAATGAGGGATGGGGATGGATAGCTGAGGAAGGGGTGGGGGGAGGATCGTTCAGAGAAGGATGGGAGAAGAGTAGTGGAAGGAGGGGTAGGATTTGAAGAATTATAGAGGAAGAGGAGAAAGACAGTTGATGGAATGAGAAATGAACAGTTTGGGAATGGGGATAAAGTAGATGTGGGAAGGATAGAGGAAGACGAGAGTTGAGGCAGGGATAGGGGGAGGGGGACAAGTTAGGGAGAATAGAGGGCAATATAGGGAGGGCAAGTGGGGGCAGATGAAGGAAAGAGAGGTAGTAGGACAGTCAAGGAGAGGGGATGGGGAACACAACAGCAAAGAGAGGGGATAGGTGGCAGTAGAACTGGGGAGGGAACAGCAGAAAGAGGACTCGGTCACTAGAAGTGGTAGGCATTGCAGAAATTGGGAGAGGGATTAGAGGCGGGGAAAGAGGAGTAGAAATGGGAAGACGGGCAGTGGAAACGTGGGTGAAAGACACAACAGAGGAAGGGAGAGGGATCAGTAAAAGGAGGGTGAGGGGACAGTAGAGGGAGAGGGAGAGGGAAGTGGGTAGTTGAGATGAGGGAGGGAGGTAGCAGAGAGGGGAGAAAGGGGAATCGAGCAGTAGTGAGAAGAATAGGGGTCAGTAAAGAAGGAAAGAAGGGAACAGTAAAGAGAGTTGGGTGAATGGAGAGGTGGGAAGGAGGGGGTTGCGTGAAGGTATGGAATGCAGTTAGTGTCCTGGTGACCACATTAATTTTCCAATAAGGTTAGAATACATTACCCCCTCCTCCTCCCCTCTTCCCCTTCACTCTAACGCCACACCCTCGTTGATTAACTCCTTCACTACTGTGCGTCTTTTTAACATGGACATGAAATTCCAGGTAGATGAGTGCAGTGCGTCGTTTGCTCTTGTTGTCTTGTTGTCGTCTTTGTTGTTTCGTTTTTGTTGTTGTTATTGCTGTTTCTGGTGATGGTGGTGGTTCTCTCCTCTTCCTCCTCCCCGTCCTCCTTCTTCTGCCCAGCCTACTTCGTCTGTCATTAATTTTTTAAAGATTAAGATGGTTTGTTTTTCCTCGCATTCTTCTTTTTGTTCTCGTTCTCTTTACTAACGCTTGTTGTCACGACTTCACAGCTTTATTTATTGGCCTACTGGCCTGAAGCTTACTATGCATGGTACAGTCGATAAAAACATTTTCAGTGCACACCACGCAAAACAGTCTGATACCATAGACAATGGCTATTGACAAACTTCTCATAATTTTATATAATGTTATAAAATATGCATTCCTGAGGTTGCTATAAATATCGATTCCTGAACAGTGATAAAAGATGTAATGTACATGTTCCAGAAAAATGGACTTTACTCTTACTCGCAGCCTGTAAGGAGGTACAGTACCAGAAGCAGGCTTTCAGATATGTCATTTACTACTCGCAGATGTTGTCTCCCTAGCTTATTACTGTTATCTCTGTTATAACTTGAATATGTAAATTAGTCTTCATTGAGCTAACTTTATATCATTTTTTCTTGTAATGAAAGAAGCAACCACCAACTAATTTTCGGCTCATTCCTTTCAAGTAATGGCTGCAAATTACTTACTTTACGTTACACTTAGGATAAGGACAAAATATGTTAATATTCTCAGGAGCAAGTTAAGGCACCCAGAGTGGAAACAACCATTCTGATTAACGTTTTGGCTTCGTTTAAAGACTTGATTTTTTTTTTTCCAACCTACAGTGGACGATTTAATTCAGCTCATAGACATTTACTCCAACTACAGAGTTAAAAATATAATCATCTGGTTTTGGCAAGAGTAATGCCGCATGAGGAAGCAAGAGGACATCTGTGTGGTGGTAACACTGGATATAATGTTCTGTATCTGGTAACAAGAAAATCAGGTGGTGGTGGCAGGAATATGACTGCCTGGCTGTATCATGGAATTCTTCTCTCTCTCTCTCTCTCTCTCTCTCTCTCTCTCTCTCTCTCTCTCTCTCTCTCTCTCTCTTGTCCTGGCTCCCATCGTACGTTTTTTATTATTCTTTTAATTTCTATATCCCGAATATTTTATTGGTAGTACAGCCAGAGGGTTTATTGCAGCCACCGCTATGCTATTATATTCTTGCTAACACTAGATAATTTTGTTCTTGCTGTCACCACACGTTACGCTCTTGTTACCGTCAGTGTTAGTCCTCCTGCCACCAAAGTGTTTTCTTCTTTTCTCCGTCAGGCCATTTTATTTTTGCCACCTCCGTATGCGTTTATATATCTTTGAATTTTTGGCTGAGGTGATAGTTTGAACTAGTTTTCTAAGTCAAGAATGAAGCATGAAGCACACGCTGCTCTAGTATACTTGATGTCCTACAGCAGAGGTGAGAATACACAGACAGACAAGCAGACAAATACATCTAGATGGATAAGTAGACAAATGAATAAATACATTGACAGAAAGGATAGAAAGTGGGAGGGAGAGAGAGAGAGAGAGAGAGAGAGAGAGGGGTACTCCCAAGGTGAATAGAAAGCTGATGGTAGGGAAAGGTTGAGGTCCTTTTTCATCAGCTCTCGGGATTAGCTTCTGACCATCCCCCTTTGCTGAACTTTCGCAGTGTTACAGTAACACAGAGTAGGCCAGCATGCTCTCCAATACAAATTCATCTTACTGTCAACACTAAACTTCATGCACATTACACACTACACTTCCCATTTAAGTTTTAAACAAACAAAAAAGGCATCTTATCGCAAAGACTGGGAGTAACCAGGAGGGGGGCGGGGGACGATCAAAGCTCCCACCATCCACCCTTCTCCCGGTGACGACCAAGCGAGATGCCTGGACCCACTGTCTGACTCATTTCTTATTCATTTCTGCAACATTCGCGGCCTTTTCTCTAACTTTCTCTCCATTGAACACCACCTCTCCTCCTTTAAACCTCGTCTGTTCCTCACTGAGACTCAGCTGTCTGAGGCGACTGATAGTAAACCATTCTCTGTATCCTCCTACTTTCTCTATACTCATTTCAAAGCCAAACGTGGCTCTTGTGTATAATTAGGTACACAATAACATATTCTTGCTCTCGTCTTCCTGAACTTGAATCTTCTGAATTCATTACGCTCCGTCATTGGCTTTCCTGTCATTCTCTTAATGAGTATATTTGCGCTGCTGACATATCCCCTAATTCAACTATGAAAATTTTTTCGACTATATTGCTTCTAAGATGGTACACCTCCTATCAAATTCTCCCTTCTCTGATTTCTCCATTCTTGGAGATTTCAATGTCCACCACCACCTTTGGCTCTCCTCTCCTCTCACTGATCCACCTGGTGAACAAGCCTGCATTTCTTCTATATTTAATGACCTAGAGCAGCCTGTACAGCACCCTACCCGTATCCCTGACCGCCTTGAAGAGAGTTCCAACATACTTGACCTCTTCCTTTCAACCATTCCTTCTGCTTATGCTGTTAATCTTTTTTCTCTGATGGTCTCCTCCGATCACAACCTTATCACCATAACCTGTCCTATGACTCCAGTAAGGCCTGTGGACCCTTCCAAGAAATGGTGGCTGTGGCTCTTTGGAGCTGCTGATTGGGAGGCCCTCAGGCAGTTCTTTGATTTTCCCTGGAATAATTATTGCTTCTATGTCCGAGAGCCAGCTGACTTGCGCATTACGGAGGTTATTCTCTCGGGCACGAAAGCATACATTCCTTTCTCATATCCTGTGACTAATGTAAAAATAAAAAATTGGTTTAATCACACTTGTTCTAAAGCCGTCCACAGCAAGGAGAAAGCCTACATAAGGTACCAGACCCAACCCACTCCTGAATCTCATCTCTTTTGTGTTACTGCCCAGAACCATGCTGAGTCTGTTTTTCGCTCTGCTAAAATTATTTCATTTGTACTAAATTCTCTGAACTCTCAAATCAAAATCTTCCCACTCCTTATTGCACCTTGCAAAAAACCTTTTTACTAACACTATCTCATCATCCTTCCCTCCTCTTGTCAACTCTGATGGCTCTACCGACGATTGATTGATTCAGCTGATTGTCAGTAGAGGAGCTTAAAAGTGTTAATGATGATACCATTAACCCTCTCATTGCCGGGACAACTCTAATGTATTTTCCACCCTACGCCATATGATCTCTTTCACCTGAGAATAAGTCACAGGATCTTGAGGATGATAACCGCCATACGCCATGTCCCAGAGTTCATCCATGGTGGCCACAACAAAAGCCATGGGTCACTCTCAGTGTTATCATGTATACTACTTCCTCTAACAAGTGAAGATCGCGTCCACACCAGACTTACGCTGGCACGCGTACGAGGGGGAAGGGCTTGCATCAGTGTAACTCTTACAGGCGGCTCCACTGAACGTAGACGGGTGCGGGGCGACAACTTCTGTGGGTTACTGTGATGCTGAAGTCCCGCCCGCACCATGAAGCCTTTTGTGTGGACGTGGCCTAAACCACCCCGCGTCACGTTTACCTCCACTCTTGTACCCAGGGAAACACACACACACGCAGCCACTAGGTCTCCCCAAAGGTGAAAGTCAAAATTAATCATGCCCTTCCTGTGTCCTGATATTCTCTCTCTCTCTCTCTCTCTCTCTCTCTCTCTCTCACAAACCTCGTACTCACAACACACTCCAGCACCTTTAATAAAACGCAAAGTTCATCATTAGTAATTTATGGCGCAATTATACAAGCGAGAGCATTTTAAAGTCTCATCCATATTGTTAATTAGTCCCGGGAATATATAAGGACTTGTGCGGCGTCGGGTGGGCAGTGATAGGGAAGACTGAGGTTTGTGAAGGAGTCGTATGAACCTGACAGCGTTAGCAGGTTTATGAGGCCCGTATTACCGTTGACTTAGGACGCTCACTGGCACTTCTTCCTGGCCATTTTTACTTACTCCTGGATTTAGGTGAACTTGTTTTATCAGTTTATTCTTGTTACCCCCAGGTGATTATTTAAGCTTATGGGAGACCTCTTGTATTAAAGATGCTAATGAACGGTATACTGTATGTTACTCCTTTAGGTTGAGGTGTCCCCAGAGCGGATTAAAGCTAGTCTGGCAGTTTTAGTAAAGTAAAACAAATGTCATTAGAGTAACGCAATTAATTCTGTGTATGTTATGATGGGTTGCTCGCCCATGTCAGGCGTGTGCAACCCGGCTGCTCAGTACAAACATTAAACACTGATAAGTGCCTGAATAGCCGTGTTCTTTTGGGCTTGGAGACTCAGTGGCACCTCTTCCTATTCAGTTTTCTATTTTACCTATAGTATGATGATATTATCCCGTATATTTCTGACAGAAACAGTGCATGCATTAAGAAGACTTACTAATTATACAAGAGATTGTTAACTTCTTGAAGTAGATCATGTTTTTTATTACAGTCTTGCTACTGCCAGACTATTTTATTCAGCAGAAGAAAATGGAAATGACGCCATCGTGTTGCGGTGGCTGAAGTGTAACATGCAAAAAGAACAGACAAGGATGAGATGCTGGGAAAGTTTCTTAGGCCATAAGAGTGCCGCTCGGAGATAGGGTAGCGTGGATGAAAAATAACATGAATACTGTCAAGTGCATGTGACAAATATGTAAAAAAAAAATACTGTCAGAAACACTGAGTAAAAGGACCTCATTTTACGTTAATTTATTCCCGCAGACAAAATCAGAGAACCTTAGTGGCTGAACCAGGATGATAACTTTTTTTTCCTTCCTATGTCCGCGCAATCCTGGACAGATTATCATGACTGATGTGTGAAGTCCATCCTCTTCGTCTGGCGTTTTATCATCGTCAGAGTGCTCAACATGATCAGAACAACCTCAAGGTCACACACACACACACACACACACACACACACACACACACACACACAAAGACAGTGCCATAGAGCAAATGTCTATATTTACAAGAGTATATGCATGACACTGGTATCTTTAGAAAGGGCGTATAAAAAGCGGCAATTTATACCTTCATGCCACTTTTCAAACTGTCCTCTGGAAACTAACAAACTATCCAAACAGTTATATATATATATATATATATATATATATATATATATATATATATATATATATATATATATATATATATGTAATGAATAGGTAAAGAAATATATTCACGCTACTGTCACTACCTCCACACGCGGTGGTGGCAGGAAGGGAGGTAGACAAGGAGGCAGGTACTTAGGCAGGCATGCAGGACGTAGGAAGATAGGTAAGTTGGTAGATAGGTAATAAGGAAAGTAGGCAGGCAGGAAGGAAGGAAGACAGAGAGGGAGATAGAAACGTAGGCAAGGAGGTAGGTGGGAAAGTAGACTGGAAGGTAGGTAGGTAGATTGGTAGCAAGGGTAGTACTTTGGGGAGGCAGGCAGGTATGTAAACTAGGTAAGAAGTTAAGTATGTAGGAAGTCTGGTAGATAGGAAGACAAGAAGGGCAGTAGGAAGGGAGACAGCCAAGGATGCATAGTAGGCAGAGAGTTAAATGGAAAGGGGAGTAGGCAAGCGAGTAAAAGTTATAAAAGAAGTACGGGTTTTTCCTTAAGGAGTCAAAGGAATTAAATGCGCCATTATACCTCCTAATCAAATGACCATATAGTCTTAATGATTGCAGAACCTGAAAGCAGAGCGTAAAAGAATCCGGTGTTCACGTCAAGAATCGTGTGAGTATTCGTCTCCGGGACCCTAGCGTGGCAACACCCGGATAGTTGTTTATTATTTTGTTGTTTGAGGTTTACCATTAAATTCTTGAAGAAGTCGATGCCGTTAAGGAGGCGAATCCTGAAACACATCATTCCTTCTGTCCGTCTGTCAGTGCTGCACAAGTCCCAGTTATGAACCAACTTTACCGATTAAAATGTCAAATACTCCTCGCGGACAATGTGCCGTCACCTTAGTGGTCAACAAGATCAGGCCAACATTAAGGTCAGATGGGAATCTGTCTGAGACGTACAAAGTGCGTCAAAGCTTTCTAATCAACCAGTGACTGACCTGCCCCCTCGCACCCAAACATGTGAATATTTTACAACGAAAGAGAGAGAGAGAGAGAGAGAGAGAGAGAGATGGGGGGGGGAGAGGGGAAGGCATCTGTGTTTGCTTAAAGATTATTTTGAATCTTAATATCTTCTGGTGAAAGAACCACAAAGTCTAACAGAGTAGTTGCAAATCTTGAGATCAGCACATAACAATGTATCTGTTGCACATGGCAAGAATGATACAATAATTAGTCTTTGTAACGCGGTAACACGCATTATACCATTTTATGGATATGTTTTCTTTGCATTTTATATGGATTTGTCATATTATGTTCCTATTCTTGTCAGGTATTGTGCTTAGTATTTTCTGGTCTGTTAATTGCTTTGATAATATTTTGCAATGCGTTGTTTTGTTATTTTCTTATGCTGTGTTGTTATTGCAAGCAGTATTTGGTTTATAAGATGATGTCGGGAGCATTAGATGGAAGTGTCAGGTGGTGGTGTCAGAAGCATTATCATCTTCTGTAGGATGGCGTCTTCTTCACTAGCGAAGTGATCATCTCTAGAAATTGCTCTTTCCGTCTGTTTCTCGCTAAACGACTTTCAGGCTGAAGGTGCTTCACTCCCACAGACTTTTGCGAAACCACGCAGCATCACGTCACAACACACCATGCCACACACACACACACACACACACACACACACACACACACACACACACACACACACACACACACACACACACACACACACACACACACACACACAAACGTCATCCACCTTCATCACATTACACAAGGGGTATTAATTTCAGGGCCTTGAAGCTTCTTCATCTAATACTTTTGCCCTCATTATATTTTCAATACCGCTAGACAACTTAACCCAGCTTCGGGAGGACCTCTTATAATGAAGGGGCTAAAATCTGTCTCCATTATTCTCTTATGTGTCAAGTATTGTCAGAAGTATTAACTCCTTCACTATCTCTACCTGTCCCAAGTTGAAGAGAGCATTCTGGTGGCTGCATAAATACAAAAACAAGGCGTCATCATACAGAAGGAGCTAATGGAGATTGTTAGTGACCCCAGCACCTTCAGAGGTCTGACTAAAGCATTTCCTTGCCACACACGTGCTTAGCTATTTTGATCAGGCTGCTTTGTTTGGGTAGGGAAAATTAAGGCATTCTAAAAGCTACTACAGACAGCTTTCTATCCACTATTAAAATTTCTCTCCGCTGAACAAAGCCGCTCTATGATAACCTGAGTAACATAAACTGAAGAGTTCATAGAAAGCTAAGCTAAATAAAACTGTCTGTCGCCAGCAAGATAAATATGGAAAAGTATGTCTTGGTACTGAAGGGATTAATTACACTGGGACTGTCTCACCTCGCCAGAGCAATAAAAAATGTTTGTTGTTTTTAAGTGCTGTCAAGCATCTTACCATCTTACTCTGTCACTATGTAAGTTGGTAAAGGACCGCGATGTAGGTAAGGGGCGGTGATTTAACCGTAAGAATATTCGTCTCGCAAGCGAGAGACCCGGGTTCTATTCCAGGGCCGACCACGGGACTTATAGTCAGGATCTCTTTTGCCCCAGTCTGCTCGTATCTGGATCTGGAATATGGACCCGGATGTAAAACGACAAGCCGGATCGCATTCTAAAGGAAGAAACCACAAACTCCTATCATAAACAAGCAAACAACGCCAACGATCTTACATACACTCAGAACGAAGGAAGCTGAATTTAAGAACACTCAGGCCAAGATCAAGGTCAGAGGAAAAGGACAGATTTCGATCAGCGTGTGCATATGTGTTAATGAATCAACGAAAACTGTTTTGATCTGATGTAACTAAATTCTTCGGAAAGGTTATTTTTTAAGCAAAATATTAAAGGTCAAGGACGCAGGGAAAAATCAGTGCTAACAGTTTTTTTTTTTTTTCTATATAAATCAAAATTGGTGGAAGGGTTCAGGGTAAGGCAAAGATGAATGGATTCGAATTTGAGAACAACCAGTCAAAGGTCAAGGTCGGAGGACAAAGTTAAAGTTCGACCTGTGTGTGTTGTAGTGTTCTGTACTAGTATTTTACATGACGTTTGTCAGCAATTATCGTGCTAGCCGTTCTTTTTATTACCACTTAATATAATAAGGCAGGTAATGATTTTGGTCGCGTCTGTTGTCTGACAGTGTGTTACTCTGTTCTGGCTTTACCTTTCAAAACGTTTGAGCTGAAAACCCCTTTTTTTTCGAATACAACGGTCATGAGTTAAATGTCAAGGTATCTGAAGTGCAGAGAAATGCCATTGGCTTAGTTTGAATTGTATTTTAGTATTATTTTTGTTACCGGCAGACGATTTGGTTAAACTTAGGGGAGGCCACACACAGTTGGCATTTCACTTCGTTTCTCACGAAGTGGAATCTTAAGCTAGGCCATGTCCGTCCGTACGTACGTCCGTTAGTCCGTACTTCTGTTCGTCCGTTCCAAGCTGTATCTCAGAAACCATTTGTTGGATTTTTTTTTCAAATTCTGATTAATTGTAGGGCCATATAGAAGAATGATGCCTGTCTTTTTGAAATTTTGTAAAAAAACCAAGATGACCGACTTATGACCAATTCTCTGTCAATGAAGCTTTAAATCTTTTATATCTCCTTTACTTTAATAGATAGGTTTACAGGTTGTAACGAAGTGGAATATAGTCTCACTGGGACTTGTTTCTGTTGTTATTACTAAATCCTGGTCTATCTGGCTAAGCAGACCCGCTGATTACAAGTAAGCAACTGCTTAAATGGGGTCGTCCTTCAGAGACATTAGGCTGCATTAGAGACACCGAGGAAGGATCCGGCGCCCCCTTGTGGTAGACAGCGTCTCATCAAGGACAGACCAGGATTCTTCCCACAACGAGTTAAGGGTTTTAAATGGGAATGTCAGGTGTTGTCAGAACCACTGGATTAGGTATCACTTTTGTCTGATTGATTAGTTAAAGGGTGACCTGTGTAGGAACCGAAAATATCTTGTGTATGACAAGTATTTTGGTACACGTGCCACATGTTATCCGAAGCATTAAATAAAAGTGTCAGACGAGTATTAGTTAAATTCTTGGTGTGTCAGTAGCATTAGGAAAAGGTGTCAGCATTGTTTGGGTCTGGAGGAAGAGCTGTGGGTGCTGTGACGGGTGAGGATGACGGAGAGAAGCAGATGGTGAGGTGGTCGTGGTGATGGAAAACAGTTTATATGCACAAAGTGAAGAGACAAGAATTATGGAAGATTTTAGATATATGCAGCGTGGATGGAAAGCTAAAGAATGCTGTAAAGAGTTTTTTATGATGTGAAACATGTGTATGTTCTAATAGGAGAATGACTGAGTGGTTTAATATAATTTTTGTAGACAACAGTGTGTGATGTCCCCCTGGCTATTCAGTATGTGGTATTTATGGATGGAGTATGAGAAACATTGAAACTCAGATTGTGGAGCGATGAGGTAGCAGTGGTATTAAATGGCTATTAAGTATACGGTATATATGGTTGGGCAATGAGTAAGATTGAAATTCGAATTATGAAGAGAGGTGTGCGGGTGTAGTAAATGGCTATTCATTACGTGGTATATTATACCCGTATATGATTGGAATTATAAGAAAAGATTTATGCCCAACTTGTGAGGGAGAGGTGAGGGATGGTAATTAATGGTAAGGGTGTGTTGTACCAGTTTTAATTGCTGGTGATTGTACTGTTTTGCTTGCTAATAATGAATAGGAGCTTTGCAGGCTGGTGCAGAGTTTTGTGGATGTCCATGCGCGTCATGGTTTGAAAGTATTGGTAAGCTGCTGTACATAAGAAAGTGATGTTTATTGCGACCAAAGGTAAGTCACCGTCTGATCTGCTGGTGAATGGAAGGAGAAAAACTGGTGAGAGGGTTTTATGTAACTCAGTGGTGTAACAGAAAGGTTAATGCACAGATGAAGGGAGTCTGCTAATACTATAACGAATGGCTATGGCTGGTGATATGGAGACCTTGATATAAAACATAGGTCTGAGTGTGTAATCTGCAAGAGGTTTGAATGAATGTGTGTTAGCGCCTACATTAACGTACAGGTGTAAGATTTAGGTATGGGTTGACGCGTAGTGGGATTACTGAGGAACGGGAGTGATAAGGTATGTTCGTGAAGTGTGTAGAATGCATTGGATAAAATATACTGTGATTCGTGAAATATGTGGAGTAAGAAAGTCTTGGTAAGGAGGTATGAGAGTGTGCTTAGATGGTGTGATCATAAGGAGAGAATGGATGTAAAGACTGTGGTGAGGAGGGTATATGGGAGTGAGCTTTAAAATAATATTGTAACGAAAAGCAAAAATAAGGAAAAAACAATGAATGAAAAAGGAGAAAGAGGGAAGGAAAGGAATAAAAATGCTGGTACCAGTAACAAGGCAAAAAGAATTACACAGGATAGAAATAAAAATGACAGGGCCAAATGGATTTTGCTAACAGAGATAAAGGATAATGGGGAAAGGGAACAAGCACGAGGGAAGGAGAGGCATAGGAGGAGGAGAAGGAGGAGGAGGAGGAGGAGGAGGAGGAGGTGGAGAGAGAGAGAGAGAGAGAGAGAGAGAGAGAGAGAGAGAGAGAGAGAGAGTCCGTGGATAATTACAGCTGAAGAGATACAACACGTAGAAAGGAAGAAAAAACAAGTGAGGCAGCAATAGGGAAGACACTGAGATAACGGGCAATAGTTAGTGGGACGTGCACGAAGGAAGGAGAGGCATCAGTGAGAAAGTAAGATACTGGTAAGACTTTATACAATAAAAGACAAAAAATATAAGGATAAAGAGACGAAAAGTGTATGCCAGGAAAAGACTATAAAGAAAAAAATCTGAAAAAAGTGGGAACCAAAGAGAAATCAAATGAATAAGTAAACCAGGGCAGGAAACTAAGGAAAAATAGAACTAAAACAGACAGCCGGAAAAATGTCTAACATCATTATAATGCGACATATGCTGAAAAAAGAAAAAGACGGATTTACAGGGAAAATTTTTTCGTAAATAGAATGAAGAGAGGAACTATAATAGGAAAAGAATATACAGGAAAATCATGAAAACAGGCAAACAGACAAAATAATAAAAATACAAAGAGATATCTTCTAACAGAGGCTAACAAGAAGTAAAGAGAAAATAAAGGACCCTAATTTAAGGAACAACAGATTATGGAAAAGATACCACAAAAGCAAAAATAATAACAGCAGTACAGTGGCTCTGGAAGTAAATAATAGGGATAAAGGAAAAATGAAGTTAGTATGGACTATGAGAAAATATGGAGAACTGGAAGAGGAAATGAATAATTAATGCTGAAATAAGAGAAAGTAGAAACAAGTAATTCGAGAATATGTACGAATAAAACAACAGGGGTATGAATATTAAACAATACTGGCACGGAATAAAATGTCAAGACGAGAAATTAAAAGATTAACAAGAAAACATGGGAAAAGAACAGGAAAATGAAAATGAACAAATATATATTGGCAATAAAAGAAAAAAAAAGCGGAATACTAAAAGGCGAGGATCGAAAAGTTGAAAAATTAAATAAAAATATCTATAAACCACAATTAGAAATAAAAGACATGCGAAAAACTGATAGTAAATAAGGGATGATACCAGAAAATCAAGCTATAATGATAGGAAAATATGGAGGCAACACACAAATTTTTAAAGAATACGGAAATAGAATGTTATTAACGGGGATGTGTGGAGGTCAGGGACATACTACGAAGGGTGATAGGAGAAAACTATAAGAATGAGCAAAGGACTAGGGAAAGATGAATGGGAAGTAATCAGACAGAACACACATAAAGAAAGTGCCAAAGAGGTTGACGAAATGATAATAATAGAAAAAAGGGCATGGCAAAAGAGAAGAAGAGGCGGGGGAAGATGGAATTATCAAATACGTACCTAGAGAACATGAAAAAACAAACAAACAGAAAATATGAATAACACAGAACAGAAAATGTTAGTGTTACTGAAAATTTGAAGAGAATTAAGAGCCAAAGGGAAAGGAGACTGGCAGGAACGAAGGAAGGACACAATAAAAAGAAGAAATTAGAATAACGAACATAAAGCACGCTGTAAAAAGGAGATCCTGTAATAAAGAAGGACACTGGAATACGGAAAATGTGGCAACACACACACACACACACACACACACACACACACACACACACACACACACACACACACACGGCGTCAGAAAAATATGTACGGTATAATACAAAATTCTATATAATGTAAGGAAAGGGAAATACAGAAATAACGGTATAGGGAGCAGTAAAATGCAAAACATGAGATATAAGGAACAGGAAAAGGAACACAGAGTAGCAGAGACCATTTATGATTATGTAGGGATAAAACTTGCACGAAAAGAGGCGGAACACAGGAAAATAAACACTTGAACAAAAAAGCAGAAAATTTAGTAAATAAAAGCACAAACACCCAAAATGTAGCAGTTATGTTGTCTTTTCAAACACACATATGTATAAAGGAAAAGAAGAAAGCAATGCGGGAAGGATGTGCATAGTAAAATATGAATCTAGAATTAAGACAAGAAAAGCAATGAGGAGGAAATACAAAAAAAAAAGCAGGGAAATGGAAACAGATGAGTGAGAATGAAAGAGGGGAAATGGTACAGGGTAAGAGGAGGGAAAAAAAGTACTGTATGACAGGAGAATAATGAAGAACAAAATTTAGCGTACTAATGAAACGGACAAATGACAAGAGAAAACATTATATGGCACATCCGAGGAAGAAATATAGGCAAAAGGAGAACTTCGATAAATATGTGTGGTAACCGAAAAATAATGAACAAGATTAGAAGTGAAAACGAGTAATAATTAAAGCTCAAACATCTTAAGTGTCCTAAACAGAAATGTGTAAGAGGAGGACGTGATACTAAGAAATAACACAAAGGAATGGGGACACGATACTAAGAAAGGTAGAATTAATGACTTTAGTTTAAAGACAGGAATAAAGAGCATAATATAAGGAGTACGAAAATAGACAAAAATGAAAAATGAAAAAAACAAAGAGCCCGAAAACGCAGTGCCGGAAACAATGAAATATGACATTTGGGAAAAACAGTAACTAGATACACACGGATACAAAAAGCGATAGGGATTTTGAGAAAACTACATGGAAATAAAGGCCAGAAGCCATAGTACGTGAAAGAGTTGGAAAAAAAAAACTGACATGAAAACTACAATGTGAAACATTAGAACCAGTAGAAAAGGGAGAGGGAGGAGAAAGAGTCGGGAATTTCAAGAAAAGAACATGAAAATAAAGTGAGAATCATGGACACATGACACGAGTGCACTGTGCTGTGGCAGCGCGGGAGATACGACACAAAGGAAAGGGCACAAAAATCATGGGAAAACCATGACAGGACACATAGGTGTATAGAAAGTGGGGGAGGGGAATAAGGAGGGAAAAGTAGTGTAAAACAAAAAACAAAGCTATTTGAAACTTCAACACATGATAAAGGATATGAATTTAAAAAAAAAAATGAACACAGAAAAAAGAAAACAAAAAAATAATCCTAGAACTGAAAGAAGTAGAGTATGTAGAAAAAGAAGCAGGAGAATCAGGGTAAAAAAGAAATGAAATGAGAGTGCAAGAGAGAGCATGATCAGTGTAATACGAGGAATTAAACAGGGTAAAAGATAATAGGTAAGAGGGCAAGGGATAAAATTAAAGGTCCCAGAAATCGGAATACTTTAATCAAGAGGGATGTGGTTCAATGGAAGAAGGGACAAAGAAAATTGTTTTTCCTAAATAAAATAAAAAAATAAAAAGAACACTTAGAGGAAATCTAATCCAAGTATTTAAACTGTTTCAGTATAGTCAGCGTCATTTCTGAAAACCAGCTTGGAAATACAAACTTGTATTATGACTAAAAAATGGGAAACCATTTGCAATGTCAAATTCCCTTCAGTTCTCTTTAATAATTTTCACCCTTCATAGATACACCAAGTATTTTAACGCAGACTGGCACAAGACGATTTTCGTAAGCTGCAGAGAATTCTTTAAGTCAAAGGGTTGAAAACTATCTCGATTAATCTCTGAACAGCATCAACTTCCCTCATATGAAGAAGATAGTGTAGATAGTGTCCAAAGGTAAAGACCAAGTACATCCATAGTAGCAACAGGGTATATATAAGCTTCCGTTGCTTATCTCATTCAAGGTTAACCTTTCCTTTTGATTCAATAGCATCAACTGAATTAATTTCTTAAATAAAACCCTGTGCACAACCAACAGCCCGAAAGGGCAGATACATGCGACTGTCAAACGCAGCCCCTGTCATCAGTGCGCCACAAAACAGACTTGTCTGAATATGACAAAAATAAAACAAGAACAACGTCGACTTAGTGAAGGTGTTAAGAAGATAACGAGTCACCTTCGGTATTCAGCAGCTCATGTGAGAAAAGCGTCTGCAGATAGCACATATAAAGTGAAAAAAAAAAGACGCCCTCATAGGGAAGGGCTTACAGGATAATATATATATATATATATATATATATATATATATATATATATGGAGCCTCTGTGGTACAGTGGTAAAGCGTGCGTGTTCGTACACTGAAGAACGAGGGTTCGCGCCCCGCCAGGGTAATAAACTATGGGAGGGTTCTTCTGGCCACGTACTGCATTGGCGGACACAAGGGGTGCTGTGGTTGAACCAATGTCATACTATAAAGTATGCTCGCACCCAGTCGGCTAACGCGGGCGATTACACTTGCTTCACAGACTACACATACATCCAAAGCCACTCCAACACTACAATTACACTTACAAGCACTTCTCACCCTACATACAATCACTACTAGACAGCCTAAGCCACTTGGTAGAGATACATATGCTGTATCGTCCCAACTTCGGTAGGTATAGGCCAGTCCTTCAGTGGACACTCAAACGGCTGATATATATATATATATATATATATATATATATATATATATATATATATATATATATATATAAAACCGTCTACCATTACCAGGTTACAAGTAAATATTAGTCATAGTTCCATTAGTTCGATGACATTTTTTTTTCCTTTCCATTTTCAGACGATTTAATTCAGCTTCGGAGAACGGTGCAGCAATGTGGATGTTAATGACGTTTACGGAATGGGCCTCTCTAACCCCTACAGTTCGAAAAGTCTCGCTTGAGAAATGTCAAGAACAAGACATCACGGGATTCAAAGGGTTAAGAACGAAGGGGATAATGACGCTTGTTTCTAACCCTTGCTGCCTGAGGCGTCGCTGCCAAGCTGAACAAAAAATAAATAAATAAATAAATAAAATTAAACAAAAAAAGATCGAAAGGGAAGGGAAAGAATGAGAGGAAGGAAAGAGGGCGGGGAGGAAGGAGGGGAGTGACAGAAAAGGAAGTGTGTGGGGTAGGGAAGGAGGGACTAAGTGGTGGCATGGCAGTTAATTAGGTAGGAAGCGTAACACAGGTAAACCAAAAGTATTTATGTCTTTTTTTTTTTTAATACGAGATCGCGAGAAGTTGAGATAAAATATTTTATTTCACTTTTGAAACAAATTTTGGAAAATAAAAAAATGTTCCCTTTCTACCCCCTTTCTAATTTCGATATATATATATATATATATATATATATATATATATATATATCTCATCAGCCGTTTGATTGTCCACTGCCGGACTGGCCTATACCTACCGAAGTGGGGACGATACGGCCAATGTATCTCTACCAAGTGGCTTAGGCTGTCTGGTAGGGATTGTATGTGGTGTGAGAAGTGCTTGTATGTGTAATTGTAGTGTTGCAGTGGCTTTGGTTGTGTGTGTATTCTGTGAACCAAGCGTAATCGGCCAGCGCAAGCTGACTGAGTGCAAGCATACGTATGCGACACTGGTTCAACCACAGCACCCCTGATGTCCGCCAAGCAGTACATGGCCAGAAGAACGCTGCCAAAGTTTATTACCCTGGCGGGGCGCGAACCCCCGTCCTTCAGTGTACGAAAACGCACACTTTACCTCTGTACCACAGAGGCTCCACACACACACACACACACACATATATATATATATATATATATATATATATATATATATATATATATGTGTGTGTGTGTGTGTGTGTGTGTGTGTGTGTATACATATAAATTTATGTTTTATATATATATATATATATATATATATATATATATATATATATATATATATATATATATATATATATATATATATATATATGTCCAATTGGAGCCCAGTGTCCCGAGTATTGAACATAACTGGATTTTTCAAGTCCTTATAAAGTAGGGAACCCCCGGGTAGGGACCTATGAGCTTCGCGGCTATGAGCCGATAGGAGGAGGGATCCAATGGGTTAAATATATATATATATATATATATATATATATATATATATATATATATATATATATATATATATATATATATATATATATATATATCGAAACTAGAAAGGAGGTAGAAAGGGAACATTTATTTATTTTCCAAAATGTTTCAAAAGTGAAATAAAATATTTTATCTCAACTTCTCGAGATCTCGTATTAAAAAAAAAAAAAAAGGACAGAAATGCTTTTGGTTTACCTCTGTTCCTCTTCCTACCTATTTTACTGCCATGCCACCACTTAGTTCCTCCTTCCCTACCCACACTCTTCCATTTCTCTCGCTCCCCTCCTCCTTCTCCGCCCTCTTTCCTTCCCCTCTTTCTTTCCCTTCCCTTTCGATCTTTTTTTGTTTAATTTTATTTATTTATTTATTTATTTTTTGTTCAGCTTGGCAGCGACGTCTCAGGCCGCAAGGATTAAAAACAAGCTTCATTAACTTCTTCATTCTTAAACAAGGTCAATTGCGGGATGGTGCTCCCCTCTTGGAGGTATGCATTCTCTGAATGCTCTTACATTTTCACGCTAACAGTAAACGATTATACAAACCTTGGAAAAGACATTTTGCAATGGAGGAGTTAGATATACTATTCATAAACCTCTTCACTCTCCGATGCCTCCCGTAAACTGGGGAAAAAAGGATATAAGAAGGATTTGCATGAAAACATCAAGGCAATGATGTACACTTGTTAGCACTTTCACTACATGTACAAGGCAGTATCCTACAATGAATGAAATCATTTCAGGATAACAAGAATGAAATATAAGATTACGTCCTTTGGCTGAAGGGATTCACTATATGCCCTGGAGCATCATATGCATTATATTTTTGGTACCACCTGACACAGTGATAACCTACAGGAGCAGTGTAGTGGTTCCCAGAATTTTTCATGCCTTCCATTCCCTGCCTCCAAAGAGGAATGCAAGGAGAACCCAGTATCCCTTCCGTATTTCCATATAATCATGAAGTAAAGGCTGCAGTAAATTGTATACGATGCTGACTAGAAACTTATAAGAACATTCTTCTGATGATGATAAAATTTAATACAACAATGAATTTCTCAGACAAATGGTTTCACTTGTCTATAGTTTACATTAGCCAACAAGCTTGCAAATCTTTGGCTTGTACCCAACTTTGTCACTAACAAATCTTAGCTGGGTTCTGAGGAAAATTTTTTTTTTTTTTTTTTTTTTTTTTTTTTTTGTCCTACGCATCAGCAGCAACGATAATTTTGCTTTCATTTAGTCAAGTTCAGAGCTGCGTCGCGACCAAAGTGAGTCATATTTTCAGAGCTACATTCACCCTAGTTAATGATGTAAGAGGCTACTTTAAACAAATCATTTTGGATCCATCGAAATTATGCTGTGGACCCCCGTACATAATGAATACAAGCCATATGAAAAACACAAGGTTAGCACATGCAACAACAAGAAGCTTGTGTGCAAATAAACTGGAGTGATAAGCTTTGCAGTAGCCGAGTCAGTTACTCTTTAATGCCTCCCCAGTTGATTACAGGGCTAGAGTATTCCTGGCCTAATCTGCCATACTGTCACTCATACCAAAGCCATCCACTCAGTCACCTGTGATAACTTCACTTTCTCCCGATTTCATTTCAATCCTAAAGGCACCTTCGAGTATTTGGCTTTCTTCCACCCACTACTTTCGCCCACAATTCCTTAGACGTGTCAAGAACACACACTTATCTTTTCTTTTCTCTTTTTTTCTCTCCTTCTTAACTCTTGCAACACAATGGCGTCCTAGTCTTGTACATTCTTGTCACAGCCAGACAGTTTTATCGCGTGAGGAAAGACTTACAGCATTGTTGGGGTTATTGTAAGCTATAATTAATCTCTTAAGTTGTTAAATGTTTTTTAAGCTACATAATATCGTAGAGAAATAGCAAGAATATAGCAAAACAGGAGTTCACATTGTAAACAGGTTAATTAATTCAGTGCAATAACGTTTTAAATATATTAGTAGATTCAGACGATTTTACTTATACTAGCAGAGAATAAGCGAACGGGGGGGGGGGGGAGTAGGATTAGAGATACCTTGCACAAACCATCACTTCAAAAGGGTTCCCATATGTTATATCAAATCATCTATTCCATTACATGATAAAATAAGAATATAATCTCTGGCTAAAGGGGTTAGGCAATAATCTCTTGCACACTGATGAAGTTTCCCAACAGGCTAAATCTGTCCTGTGTGAGTATATTCACCCAGTTGCATCATTCCTGGCACTGCAAGGGAAAAAAGATTTTTTTCCTGTACTGTAGTTTGAACTCCAGTTACAGTACAAGATTCCATAACCATTAATAAAGACACTCCCCGAGCTCACCCAATTAAATCATTACAACTGTAATTACGTGCTGATGATATAAAAACTGCAGTCACTACAATCTGTATACAATACTCACTCGTTACTGTAAAAGTTGTATATATGCGAATAGACTCACACTCAGGTTATGCAATTTATGAGCATTACAATCTACATGTCACTTACTGGCTTTCCTAAAATATACAACATTGGGTTTCCGTTGGATGGAGAGCGAGAGACTAACGAGGAGAGTGTATACGACAATGCGAGTCAGGTGGAGGAGGGGGGGAGGAGAGAGAGGGGGAGGCCGAGGATGAGATGGAGGGATGGAGTGGAGAGGTATATGAGAGAGAGGGATGTGAGCTAGGACAAGGCAGTGAAGTGGCATTGGACAGGGCCACATGGAGGCGATTTATTTGTGGCCACCCCTTACGGGATTGAGGCGTCTGGCAATAGACAGATAGATGGATAGGTTTGCGTTCTCTAGGTAGCAAGTCAGCCTAAGAAAACTAACACCTAGGCCACTAATTCGCCCAAATCAAATTTCTACGTGTAGGGCGGGTACATCATCGTCAGTCATCAGCATTATCATCAACATGATTAATTTTCACTTTCATCTGTAAGGAAGTTGGGAGAAATGTGAATAACACATATGAAAATGATAAAATATCTGTCTGTATAGATCTACGTATTTTATCTGCCACACTTCCCTTATTCATTCATTTAATATTTCTAATGATGTTAGAACAACTCTGCACAACACTGAGAAGAGAATTAAAATAACGGGGGGGAAAACCTTTTGTTTTATGGAGCTAATGTCCCAGTCCCCTTCCCACGGGTGACGATGAGAGTGGAGTGTGCCTTTTTAAAAGTATTTGTCTTACGGGTAATGGAAAAATATGACAGAAACTTAAAAGAGCTTCAAGATGCATACCCGCAGGACGCTATGCACTCTAGCTGATGGGAAGGCATTTGTATCCTTCCCTCTCCTTTCCCCACCCCATCAACCCCTCTTTTCTCACCCTTAACTTCTAACCTTCCTCCTCATCCTCTGTTCTCCCTCTCCGGAATGCCATCATCATCATCATCATCATCATCACCACCACCACTACCGCCATCCACCATCATCACGATCATGATCATCACCAACATTTTAATCCGTACCTCACCTCCTCGCAGCTCATCTCGCATCTCCTCTCTTACACTTCACCTCTCACCTCCTTCCTCTTCACAACACTTTATATACAACATGGCGGAAAGGTTGAGGTTCATACCAGAGGTAGACCCTCTGCTTGTGTAATCATGTCAAAAGTCAAAGTCACATGGCAGTCAGCTTACACAGTTTTGATTCCTTTTGGACCATCTCGGTAGAGGGGTTGCATGTCAAGGTAAGTGGACTGAGAGAACAACTTGTCGAACATCAAGGGCACGGGGCAAAATCAAATGAACAGCCTTTACACCAAATGTATGGCGCGCTGTTGAAGTCTCTGAGTCTTCTTTGTTGCACCCACAAGCGGGGGTTATGTTTTGAGCGGTGTGTGTGTGTGTGTGTGTGTGTGTGTGTGTGTGTGTGTGTGTGTGTGTGTGTGTGTGTGTGTGTGTGTGTGTGTGTGTGTGTGTGTGTGTGTGTGTGTGCTAACAATGCAGTTCCAACACTTTATCCGATATTAACCAAACTAAGTGGAATTATTGAAAGTCAGCTATTGAATAAACCTTTCTTTTCAGAGCAATTGGGCAAAGGTCAAGGTCATAAAGGTATGCCAAACACTGACCTAGAGAAAAATGAACTTAAACAGTTTCTCCTCAGTTTAGACCAAACTTGGAAGGTTGAGGGTATGGCAAGAAGTGCTGTAAGTGTTCCAGTTTTTAGAAGAATCAGCTAAAGATAAGTGTCGCAGAGGAAATTCAAAGTTTAAATCGTGTGTGTGTGTGTGTGTGTGTGTGTGTGTGTGTGTGTGTGTGTGAGAGAGAGAGAGAGACTATAAACAGGATGAACAGTTTGATCCACTTTTAACAAAACTTATTTCGAGCGAGCGCAGCGAGAGAAGAGATGTTTACGTTCAATTGAGAATAAGTGGCCCGACACGACCTGGCCCGGCCTGACACGACGCGGCCAGACCGTGATAGTTTTCAGAGTCTAGTAACCCTTCCACTCTGAGAGACAGAGAAGAGATTCCTTCAGCAGGTGGTTGTTACATTTAATAAATTTTGATTTTAGTCATGTATTTACTCATGAGACCAAAAGTAACTCCCTGGAACCCCAGCTTTCCAAGAGAATGTACCCAGGGTTTCATTTTGACATGCTCCACTATGGAATCGAATTAAAATAGATGTCCTGTTGTAACACTGTTTTCTCGCATGAATTATAACAACTAAATATCGGATATTACGCTCACAATGTTACATGAACATTTTTCTACGTTTATGGGGTCAAATCAGCAAGGGTAATTGCACCGTTTCTGGGTTTTATCATTCGATCAGAAGCCAAGCGTTTACCGACGCGGTTCGTTGACACGCCAAGTCGGGAGCAGAGAATTGAACGTTGTGCGTGTGATAAATGCTACGGCGCCTTGCTATATGCACATCCAGAGAAAAAATGAGAGAGAGAGAGGACGTGAGGAAGTAAATATTTTAGCTAAGTTATTATTCTGTTATTATTCAGCTGCCTCACCAGAGACCTTGAAGGTTTACACCAAGAAGAAATTATGATGATAAGCTCATGTACAAACTCACGATGGCTCGTCACGCGCTCACAAAGCTAAACTTTACTGATTGGAAGTGTTGTGGATCAGCCTTGGAGTAAACCTATTATTTTTGAGTCCATTAGGTCAGAGGTTAAACTCACAGGGAAGGATGAACAGAAATAATTTTAACTTATTTACTCTTGCCTCTGAAGAACAGGTGAGGCTAAGGCAAAAGTGAAACCACTCGATTTTGAGAATAATCAGTCGAAGGTCAAGATCACAGGGAGTGGCTGAGTTTTGATCTGATCTGAACCAAAGTTTGTGAAGGAGCTAAGGGTCAGGTAAGAACGAAGAGATTCAGTTTTGAGAATAAGTTGAATGTGAAGGTCTCTGTACATGGTCATAATTCGATCCGTATGTCTGTGCATTAACAAAATAACTGAAAAAGCTTTGATCTGATTTGGCTCAAACTTGGTAGACGAGACGAAAATCATGGATGTGACTGACCACTTATTACACACACGAAGAGAGAGAGAGAGAGAGAGAGAGAGAGAGAGAGAGAGAGAGAGAGAGAGTGAGAACAATGCACTCAAGATATCATCATCCTCTCTTGATTATCATCATCATCATCATCTTCATCATTTTCGATTATATTATCGCCATCAGCATCGTCAGCATCACGACGAGGAAGGGTGAAATGTACTAAAGAAAAACAAACACACAAAATAAATTTTAACGAGTCATATATGTCACATATCAAATATGGATCAAATAGGGTGAACATTGACGATTTTATTCCCTTTTGAAATTTTAGGCCTGACCCACCTGATATCGCGTGAGGATATCTTGGGGGTGACCCCTCTGACGTAATGAGGCATCTTATAGGATGCAGAGTTGGAAGATGCACCTTTAGGTTTTGGTTTCATATCGATATGACGAATTTGATAGGAGTATGGCGAAAAACTTTTTTTTTTTCACTTTTTCTTTTTACATTTTTTTTCCCCACAGTTTGAGCTTTGGCCCGATTTGGCCCAAAATTTTGTCAGGTATAGCCCATTATCCCTGTACTTATCTGTCAAAATCGCAGCTGTAGTTCTCGCGTAAAGTTGTTAACAAACAGACAGACAGACAAACATATAAACAAACAGACAAACCGAGTGAAAACAACACCCGTCCCTGAGCCCCTTCGGGGCGGGAACGGGTAATCATTTCCACGTCCTTCTCTTCCTCCACCTCTTTATAATTTTCTCTATGTTATCTGCCTTCTTAATCATCATGGTCGTCTCCCTCACGATAATAAAGAAGGTGTTTATGCGTACATAGAGAAATCGAAATATAAGAAAAGTTAAATTATTAGATTGTCCAGTCTCTTCAAGTCTTCCGGTTCCCCTGCAGTCCAAATATCATGAGTGGCAGCCAAATATCCGAACCTTTCTCCAGGTAACTGGCTTTATTGGTTTTATTTTGGACTCTCTCTCTCTCTCTCTCTCTCTCTCTCTCTCTCTCTCTCTCTCTCTCACACACACACACACACACACACACTTTCTATCACTCTCCCTTTCTTACACACACTCACACTATCTCTTTCTCACAGTTTTTTCTCATTCATTCCACGGTTTCTCTCGTCATGGCTCTCCTAATGTTCCTCCATTTCCCTTGTTCCCTAATTATTTCATTGTTTCCTTAATGTGTTAAGAAAGGACATTTTTGAACTTAGTCGCGTTTCGGTCTGATAGCGTCTGTTTTCATCTCGTCTCTCTTCCACTCTCCTTTTCCTACCAGTCCCACCCTTCTTTTCATCCTCTCCTTACCATTCTCACTCCTTTCCTCTTCCTCCTTAAACTTCTCCCCACTCCCCTTTTTTTTTGTACTATTTCCTCGTCTCTTATCTTCCTTCTCCTCTCCCGTTTTCTTCTTTCTGCTTCCTTCTCCTCTCCTCTAACCTTTCCTGTCATTTTCTGTCACATCTCTTCCCTCTCAGTTATCTTCTCTCCTCTCTTGGTTAACCCTCTTCTGTCTCCTCTCCCCTCCCCTCTCTCCTCCTCCTCCTCCTCTTTTTTGCATTTTTCTTCTTCCTTCCTCCTCCCCTTTTCCTCTCTCTCTCTCTCTCTCTCACACTCAATTCATCATTTATAATGCAGTTACTCGCATTTACTTAAACGCCTTTTAAATTCTTTTTCAGTTGCTGCTTTTCTAATTACTTACCATTTTTTTTTTCATTTAGTCACCTTAATATTCTCGTACGCATCCCTCTCTGCTTGTATCTGTACATTTTATGAAACATAGTCTCGAAGGAAGGCTCTCTGACCCCTCTTCTTCGGAAATATACTTCTGTATTGCTATAATACTATATTTCATGTTATGATCTCTTGACCCTGTAGTTGGCTTGTAATTCCCACCTGAAGCTAACGTGTTTGCTCCCGGATTGCACGTTCCCGAGTTCGTTTTTTTTGGGTAAGATTATGGTGGATAAAACAACGTGCACAAGATCATTAAGTAATGTTAGCTTCATATTACCTTCACTTACATGCTAGTGTCATATTTGTTTCCCAGTTATCCGTTCCTAAACAATTTCCATGGCAATTTTTTACATGTTACTTGGTGGTCCTTGTTATTTTTTCCTGCCAGCTTCAGTCTCGGTGGATGGTAGGTGGTGGGAACCTAATCAAAAATATAGACATGCAAGAGAAACTATTGGAATGTGTTGTTTGAGTTCCTTTGTACTCCTGTGGTATGGGGTCACTGTTTTCTGAAAAGAAAACAAAGATTTTCTTAAATAACATGAGAGATGACAGTAACGTGCCTTAATGGGTAAATAAACTGGTAAACGGAAGTAAATGCTAACCTGTTTTGTCCAGAATAATATGGACTCTCTCTCTCTCTCTCTCTCTCTCTCGATATAACAGTGCTTGCCCGGAAAAAATTGCAGGACTAGGCTCTAGCCTTTCCATCACAAAATGTTTGCAAATACCCGGTACCATTCTCTTTGTTTCCATACCGATACTGAGCGATTTTCGAAATTCTCGGACCGTCATATAGCGCACGATATATATATATATATATATATATATATATATATATATATATATATATATAGATAGATAGATAGATAGATAGATAGAAAGATAGATAGATAGATAGATAGATACAGTATATCTGCGACTCCTCGGACTTATCATGACAATGGAAAAAGAATTAGGATGATGCCTCATACCGATCTCGTGAATGGAACGAGCAAACGCAAAGACTGGCATTTTCACGTTTCGCGTTTTTTGACAATATCGCGCTGTCGCGTCGAGCGTGATTGCGTTTTATTCTTGAGAATTCCTGGACTATCTAATTAATACACACACACACACACACACACATATATATATATATATATATATATATATATATATATATATATATATATATATATATATATATATTATCTATCTATCTATCTATCTATCTATCTATATATAGATGGATAGATAGATAGATAGATAGATAGATATGAAAACAACAAACCACAAATAGCAGCAAGTAAGAATACAGTAGAAAAAGTAAAAGCGAAAAGGTAAGAAAACAATATAAAAATTAATACTGAAAAGGTAAAATGAAGAAAGAAGTAGTAATAACCAAAATGAAAACGTTAAGAAAAAAGTATAAAAAACAGCGATGTATAAAATGATAGGTTGCACAAGATTCCGATATAAAAACAAACGAGACACCACTGGGAGTCCCTTGTCCACACAGCTACCAAAAAGGTCAACATTATACAACATATTAAAGGGTTAAAAATGCTTATTATTCCTCTAACTCCCAATATAAGCTCATTACACACACACACACACACACACACACACACACACACACACACACACACACACACACAAATGAGTATATGACCTATGGGGTGGCATCAGCAAGAGGACACTGCAAGAAACTGCATAAAAAGAAAGGGGATAAAGACGTAAGGAAATTCAGTTTCCCAAATAGGGGAACTGATCAGTGGAATGCACTACCGAATGAAATAGTGTGTGCCAAAACAATTCATAAATTTAAAGATATGTATGATAAAAAGGGTTTCATACCCGGGACAGTACGAGCTTGACTCATTCCTCTAAAGATACAATTAGGTATGAACAGTTAGGTAAGAACAATTAGATAAGAACACGGCTATACATCCACAAAGACGTACACAAATAAAGGTACCACACACTCCCACGTAGCCCACGCATATGAACATCAAGACACCACATAAACTATCTATCTATCTATTGCCAGACGCCACAATCCCGTAAGGGGTGGCCATTTAACTTTGAGTTATTTGTTTTATGAGGAGGGGCACTAATCCTCCACCAACCCACTTGTTGACACGTAGGGAGCACTTATGGTTTGGTTATATGGTTACCACCCAGCGTAGTAAATGGTTTCTTGGCTTACAGGAAACCATTTGGCTTGTCACTCAATGTAAAGCCACCTGTAAAGGAAAGAAAAGCAATAAGAAGTGACAGGAAAGATGGGAGAAATATGAAGAGAGGAGAGCAGACACAGAAAAAGAATGATAAAGGCTAAGGAAGAAGTAGGCAGCTCTTCATCAAGTGAGTGGATGATGGTCGCCACCACCTACCACATAAACATGTACCGTTATTTATCTGCATATAGTTCATTCATATCAGTCACTCTGTATCAAGAAACATACCAAGGGACACACACACACACACACACACACACACACACACACACACACACACACATTAAGCTAACAAACACAGACATACACTCTCACACAGATATACATATATTTCCTCACACTGTTTACACACAACCAACCACTTCAGTCTCTGCAAACACACAAGCACGCACGCAAGCATGCACATAAACAAATACAGTCACACATTCCAGTTAGTTTCATTATACATGTTATACTAAACATTACTTACACATTAGCATACACCTATTACCAATACTTTATAGTGGTAGGTGGTGGTGACTATCTTTCATGTACTTGAAGTGCTACCTACTTCTTCCGTCACTTTTTTTTTTTCCTGTGTGTTGGCCCTCTCCTCTTCCTATTTCTATTATATTTCCTGTCACTTTATTATTATTATTATTATTTTTTCAAATTCAGGTGGCTCTACACTGAGTGACAAGCCTAAAGGTTTCCTGTAACCCATATAATTCTTTGGCCAAATAGCCAAATAACAGGGCGATCTGGAGCCTGCTATGGTGCCCCCGTTAACTGGGTTCATCCGAGATCCAAACCTTCACACTCTTCCCCCGCTGTGGCGAGGCGCTGTCTTACACAAGAGGGCATGGGTTCACTGCACGGGACGGCCCTGCAGGGGTGGTTGTTTGCCTGCTGTTGATGGGTCTGCTCAGCTAGATAGGGCTTGGATAGTCAACAACAGCAACAGCCACAACTATATTATTGTTACATAATTCTAAAGTTGGTAGGCTCTATGTCTTAGCCATACATACTACAGAAACAAAGAGCAGGAATATAAATTCTGTTATCATAAAGCTATATTTAAGCAATTATATAACTATCATGGACGGCATATATTATATTATCGGTATATAAGATGCCATATCATTGTAAACTGGGAAATATTTCACCAGTGAAGGTTTATTTCTAAGCCATAAGGCTGTTGCTTATTTATTTATTATTATTATTATTATTATTATTATTATTATTACTATTAGCAACGGCAGCATCATCAGCAGTAGCGGTAGTAGTAGTAGTACTAGTAGTAGTAGTAGTAGTAGTAATAGTAGCAGTAGTAGTAGTAGTCGTATCATCTTTATCATCAAAACACACACACACACACACACACACACACACACATACACACACACACACACATACACACACACACACACACACACACACACACACACACACACACACACACACACACACATCGACGTGGCTCGTACTACTACTCCCACACGAACACTACAGTATCACTGCCAGCAGTGCACCCATCATGTATCTCCATCATCATAGCACCCTTCACTACTAAAGTGAGTCGTCATATAATTTTAATATATTCATCACGTGTCACCATTACTATACCACCATATCCAGCCATCACTACCATAGTCTAACTACTGTCCCACACACGTAATTACAAATAGGTCTTTTCATTTCCACCACCATCATGATGACTATTACCATCATAACTCCATCAGTAGGATGAGACATCTCCAAATACCACAGCTTAATGACTATTACCATCCTAGCTCCTTCAGTAAGATGACACATCTACTACCACCACAGCTCACTCTCATTACATTGACCACCAACTTCAGCCTCATTATCACCGGCAATTAAGGCAATCACTATCACATTCACTGTATTGCAACATCACTGCATGGTAGTCATATTCAGTGTTTCCTACCAGCTTCGGCTGGAGGATTTGGTGGTGGTGGGGGGGGAGGGGAGAGGTAGCCACCCTGCTTTTCTATCCTTTCTCTTATTCACAGAAAGGTTTCGATAGTGATAATTATCACTAAAACCTGTTTGTTATAGGATGGGTTATAGCCTATCGTATAACAAACAGGTTTGGTGCTGTTTGCTTTCCTTTGTACTCCTTTGTACCATCATCACCATCACCACCATCATCATCTCTACCATTACCATCACAAACACCTATCATTACCACTACTACCACCACCACAATACCACCATCATCACTATCACTAGCATCATTTCCAACAGCAGTCATCATCAACACAACACTCTCACCGTCAACATCACCAACACCGCTTAGCACCAACACTCGCCCCCATCATCACCACCATTATTACCAGGGAGGGAGCGAGAGGGAGTGTAAACCCCAGGGTGAGAGTGGAGGGAGTGAGCATGTGATGATTCTCCAGAACGCCCTCACCGCTGTAATACCCGCTAATCTAGAGGGCGAGGTGAGAGAAGGGGTGAAAGGTGAGGGAGAGGGACGAGCCGAGAAAAGGGCGTAAGGGAGGGAGGGAGACGTGAGAAAGAGTGGAGGATAATGAGGAAGGAAGAAAGAGTAAAAGAAAAATGGAGAAGGAATGGAGTGAAAGACTGAATGAACAGGGAAGGTCGAGAGAGAGAGAGAGAGAGAGAGAGAGAGAGAGAGAGAGAGAGAGAGAGAGGAATGGAAAAGGTCAGAGAGAAGGATAAAGGTGAAGGGTGGAAAAATTCAAGTAGGTAAAGCGGGCGGGTAATGAGCGTGGGTGTTGAGGGAGAGGGAAGTGGTGAAAGGGTGGTGTTATAAGAGAGGGGGAGGCGGGAGGAATGATAGGTGAAGAGCGCACGAAGATAAAGAAAAAGTAAGAGACTAGGTAAGGAATAGAGAAAAAGAGAGAGGGCAGATAAGTTGAGAGATAAAGAGAAAGAAAAGGGAAGGGGAGGAGTATTAAAGAGGACTGGAAGAGGAAAGTGAAAGGGGATGTTAAAGGAGAGAGAGGGAGAAGGAGTTGATGTTGGGAGTAAAGAGGGGAAGGATGGAGAATAAGAGGAGGAGAAGGAGTTATGGAAAGAAAGACAGGAAAAGAGATAAGGGAACTGGTAAGGGAGAGAGGGGAGGAAGGCTTGAGAGAAAGGAAATAGGACAAAGGTAGGTGAAAGAAGAAGGGAGGAAGGCAGGGGAGACAGGAGGAGGGGTAAAGGAGGAAAATGAAGGAAGGTAGAGGAAAGATAACTGTGGGCGGATATGGAGACAGGCTTAGGAGAATATGGAAGAAGGTGTGAGAGGAGAAGCAAGGTAAGAGGGAGGGATGAGAAAGGGAGGAAGACGAAAGTGAGGAGGGAGAGGGAGAAACGGAGAAACTAGCGGGAGGGATGTCAGACGGGAGGGAATGGAAAGCAGGTTAGCACAGACGTAGGGATGAAGGGACACAGCGTTGGAGGGAAGATGGAAAATAATTACGTGAAGAAGGAAAGCGATAGGAGGGAAAGATTTAAGGGTGTTCAATGAGTGGTAATCTACTTTCCGCCCTATATACTAAAATTATAACAGAGAAGATGTGCAGAAATTGAGGAAGATAGTAAAAGTATATGTAGTGGAAGGTAGGTTACACGGGACTTTCCAGAGTATTTCTAATGCGGTAAAAGCAGCTATGAGAGTGGATGGCGCACTGAGTGAGACCTTCTGTTTGAGTGATGAATTAAAATAGCTGTATGCCACCAGGAATATTTCATATTTATTTGTTTTGAGTAATGAAAGAGAGGGAAGCATCGATACACGAAAGGTAAGTGAAGAGAAGAATTTATTAGTGGGAGCTGTCTCCATTTCTGCTTCAAATAATGCAGTGGTAACAACGAATGAGTGGAAATTACGGGGCCTGGTAGTGAAATTTGGTAGTGTGTGTGTAAGAGACAAAAACGAAAAGTGAATGATACAGAGAAGGAAAATGTGCGGGAGATCAATTATTTCATCATAGTTGCGAACAGTGATGGTAATGTGTATAGTGAAGTGAAGGAGTGGGTGCAGAAAAATAAAGCAACGGCGGTGACACCTGTGACAAAAAATAGATTTGTAAGCGTGGCAGTGAAGTCGTCATTTCATAAGCGTGCCTTATATTAGTTACAGCCCAAAAATGAAGTAGTGAAGAGTGAACGATGTCTGAAGTATATAAATGAAAAACTAGAGATACTGAAACAAGTTTCTTCAGAAGTGCCTCTGGAATTAAGAGAAGGAGATGTGGACAAATGAAAGTATTTGTCAAGAATGTGGTGCCGAGATAAATGTGGGAAAATAAACAGAAACACTGCTGAGGCACTGCGGGCATATGGAGAGAATGGAGAATGAAACCTGATTGGAGAGTGCATGAGTGTAGGTGCTTAGGAGGAATAGGAAAGGGAGATCAAGAACGAGGTGGAGAGATGAAGTGCCAGATTATGTGAGGAAGAAAGGTGTGTTTTAAGAAGTCGTTACTGATTAGGGACAAATATGGAGGCCCTATTGTCTAGGTCGCACCTTACAGGATAAGGAGACAGGCAGTAGAGAGTAAGAAGGGTGGAAAGGGAATGAACTAGATGGAAAAGGAGGAAAAAAAAGTGGGAGCAGAATAAAAAAAGAGATGAAGGGAAAGGCAACAGAAAATGAAGGAAAGAATAATAGAAAAGCATTCGGGAGCCGAATGCATATCGCCTGCCAGAATATGCTGTTGACCATGTCCAAGATTTTGGCCATATCTTGATAACCTGAAGGTTTCATGTTGATAGCTGAAGCTGTTCATGAGATTTAATGGTGCTGAAGGCGGGCGATAAAAACTAGTTGACCTTTGGCAGAGATTTTGGTGAACTTGACCTTGCCCCCGAGTGCCCATTTTCGAACTCGGCCAAGATTTTGGCCATATCATGATACCCGGAAGGTTTCACGCTGAAAGTTCAAGCTGTTCATGAGATAAAATGGGAACACACACACACACACACACACACACACACACACACACACACACACACACACACACACACACACACACACACACACACACACACACACACACACAGAGGCAGGCAAAAACATTATCGCTCCGATTTCTAAAGGCCGGCGATAATGAGAGACGGGTGAGCAGAAGAGAGAAGGAAAGAAAGAGAAGAAAAAAAGGGGAAAAAAAAGAAAGTGATCAGGGGGAGCGGGTTGAGGGAAAGGGAAGCTAGAAGGGACAGGAGTGATGGGGAGGGTGGGAAGGGGGAAGGATGAATAAAAACTGAGGACGGGGGAAGTGGGAAGGAGAAATGGGAGTATTTAAATAGGGCTGGAGGCGGGAGTGTTAAAGGAAGAGGGAGAAGTTACTGGGGGATATGGAATAAAGGGAGAAAGTGGGATTTAAGAGGAAGATTGTTGGAAGAAGGAAGAATCAGGAAAGGGAAAGAGGAGTTGGAGTGAAAAGTGTTAAAAAAGGAAGAATGAAGAATATATACAGGCATATGGAGGAAATAGTGAAGCTGGGTGAGAGTAGGGACGAGACGATTAATTAAGGCATGAGTAGGGGATGGGGAGAGAAAAGAGACAGAAAGGGGAAAGGAAGGGAAGGAACTGGAAACTAGAGAGAAATCTTGATGAAAGGAAGGAGAATAGAGAGGGAAGTGAGACAAAAGGAAAGTCTCAGGGAGAGAGAAGGAAGCCGAGGGGAGGGGGTGGAAAAAGGGAATGAGATTGACGGGGGACGGGGTGAGAGGGAAAGGGGAGGAGGAAAAGGGAGTGGTAAAAGAGAAAAAAAAATGGAGGAGACAAGGGGGCAAGGAGGAGGAGTAGGTGGGAGGGTTATTGGGAGGTAGGAGAGGGTAAAGGGGATGGGGTAGGAGGTCAGTGGGACGGAGAAAGATTGAATAAGGGGAAGACGAAGGGGAAGAGGAGGAAGTAATTTGTATGAGGGCTGGTAAAGGGGAAGGGAAGAAGAGCGAGGCAGACGAGAAGCGGAGATAGATATAAGGGAAGGAGGGAGGGAGGAGAGAGGGTAATTAAAGGTGGAGGTTAGGAAAAGGGAGAAGATTTTTGAAAATTGTGGGAGAAATTAGAAATGTCTGGTGTGGGGTGCAGTTTTTGTGGTGGAGAAAGGGATGAGGGAGAAGGAAAGGGGAAGGAAAGGGGGAGGGAGGGGGATAAGGAACAGGGACGGGGGAATGGGATGAGGCGGGAGAGGGAGAAAAGAAAAAAAAGGGGAGGGGAAAGGAAAGCGGGGACAGAGGAAGATTTGACAGACAGGGCGAAAGGAAGGAGATGGAGAAAGGAATAGGAGGAATGAGAAGAGGGGGGAAAGAGAGAGAGAGAGAGAGAGAGAGAGAGAGAGAGAGAAATGAGTAGAAAGTGACGGAAGAAGAGCAAGGGCAGGAAAGGGAGAAAGAGACAAGATGATGGAGGGAAGCTGTGCGGAGATAAAGACGAGGAGGGAGAGAAGGAAGGAATAAAAGAGAGAGAGAGAGAGAGGCGACAATAAGTGTGTGTGTGTGTGTGTGTGTGTGTGTGTGTGTGTGTGTGAGAGAGAGTGAAGTGACATGGAACCTCTCTCGTACCTATTACCACTTCTCACCCACCCACCACCCTATTCAGCCAGTGCTGGGAAGGTAAGAGCCGCGCCATACAAACCATAAAGGCTGAGGTAATGGCCCGACAAGTGGCTCCAATTTACCTTCTTCTCGTGAGTAAATTAGTGGATATACTTGAACCCGACGTGAAGAGAGAGAGAGAGAGAGAGAGAGAGAGAGAGAGAGAGAGAGAGAGACAGACAGACAGACAGACAGACAGACAGACGGAAAGAGAAATTAACAATTTTATCTACATTTAGGAAGCTCATTTACTAGGGAGGTAAAACAGTTTCACGTTGACCTGGACCCTCTTCATTTTGACAGGCCACAGAACTGTGATAGCAAGACAAGATATATATCTATATATATATATATATATATATATATATATATATATATATATATATATATATATATATATATATATATATATATATATATATATATATATATGAATTATGATCAAAGAGACTGAAGTGCGTAATTTAGGAATTACCTACGAGACCTGCAAAGTTGAGGATAAAGATATGACTGGTCGCCGTCATGTCCACTGCCCTATTGCGTCAGTGGGAGACAATGAGACGGTGTCCATGATTTATCATTACACCCGCGCTCGCGAAGCAAGAGCGTGTGTATGTCTCTCTTTCATCCTTTCTGTCTGACTGTCTGTTTGTATACCAGTGAGTCTTTTTGTCCGTCTGTCTGTGTTAATAACTCAAACTTTCTATGTCATTGATCAAGACTTGGTGGAAGATCTGAACGTCATCCATTGAGTAAAAGTGTTGTTTTTCAGAACGATGTGTCTAGGCGGCAGGGCTAGGTCAAACTTTAACTAGTATAGTCAACTTGAATAGTTTTTATCCAACTTACACGAAACTTGAGATAAGGTTTGAGAGTAAGGCAAGATCGAGGAGATTAAACTTTGAGACCACTCTCTCCAAGGTCAAGGTGACAAGGCAAGGTCAAAAGTTCGACTCGTGTGCCTGTGTGCTAACATATTACCTACTACTGGTTCGATCTGATTCAGACCACTCCTGGTGGATGGGTTAGGAATCACACAGGGGTTGACATTTGGCTTTTCAGAACAAATTGTCGGAGGTGAAGGTCATGGAGAAAGATCAGCTTAGGCGGTTTTTATCCTATTTAGACCAAGCATGGTGGAATAGCTCAGGGATGTTGTTGTCGATCAACCCTAGTGTGTCTGGCAGACAAGACCAACCATCAAGTGGGGAGGCGTGGCTGAATCGGTAGAGAGGCGGCCTGCGGTCCTAATGGTCCCAGGATCGAATCCCGGCTGGGGCAGGGAACAGTTTGAGGATTTGAATTTCCTAAAAGCAGACTTTCCTGATCTACCAGATGACCCGCCGACATGTCGTAAAAATACCCCCGCTAATACCAATACACCAATCCTGTATGAGACAGCCCTAGCATGTATTCAATATGGATGGTGGGTGTTAGCGCCGAAGTGGTGACATGTGGAGGTGTAGGAGGACTACTGGGTCTTGGGATAGTTCAGTGCCCCCAAGCAATAGGCTCTGAAGCCTTTGCCCAGAGTCGGACACATAAAAAAAAAAAAAAAAAAAAAAAACCGCGGGCAAGCAACCGCCCTTGGAGGACCATTCTGTGCAGGAAACCGATGTCCCCTTGCGGCTGGCGAGGCGGGGAGAATAGTGTGAATGTTTGCTTCCTGGATGAAAGCTGCATTTGCATACTCATCCAGTTAACAGGGTCACCATAATAGGATCCATTTCATACTGTAATTTGATTATTATGATTACCATCAGCGTTGAAAAGTGGTTTCCTGGATCTCAGGAAACCATTAGGTTCCGCTCAGTGTAGAGCCGCCTGAAATGGAAAGAAGAGTAATAGAATGTGACAGTATGGAAAGGGAGAAGTAGGCAGAACGAAGGACAAACACAGAGATAGAATGAGAAAAGGGGAAGGAAGAAGTAGGCAGCACTACATCAAGTGAGTGGTTGATGGTCAGCACCTCCTACCACTTGGCTTGGGGTAATGCAAGGATAAAACAGATTTTTATTTTTGAACAATCAGTCAAAGATCGAGGTCACAGGGAATGAGCAGTTCAAACAGTTTTGCTTTTTTTTTTTTTCGACCAGACTTCACAAAAACACTCGGGTTCAGGCAAAAGCAAACGGACTAAGTTTTGAAAACACTCAGTCAAAGGTCAAGGCCACAGAGCAAGGTTCAGATTCGACCAGAGTGTCTGTGTGCGAATGAGTTATCTAGTACATCCTTGAATTAATTTACACTAAACTTTGGAGGATGGGTTGAGGATCATCCAAAGGGAAGACCAATTTATTTTTAGAAGAACAGATCAATGGTCATCGTCACATAACAAGGCCAATTTCAGTAGTTTTTATCAGATTTAGATACTACTTTGTGGAAGGGTTCAGGTGAAGGCAAGATAAAGATATTCGATTCTGAAAGCCAGCAGTCAGAGGTCAAGGTCCCAGGAAAAGATCAAAGGTCAAGTTCACTAGCCAGCGTCAACTGAAACAAATCAGATCTGATGTGAACCAAACTTCGTTGAAAAGTTAAGGATTAAGCAAGAGTTGGTGGGTTTAGGGATTGTACGCTTTGGGTGCTCCATCCTGTGAGCGGTCGGTTTTCACGCGACGGAAATGAGGCACTCCTATATATCGCATATAAAGTCATGGTTGCATATAATTTGATGCTCCCTAGTTATGAGATCAGAATAAGAGTCTTAGGTCACTAACAACCTGACTCTCCTGTCTGACTATATTCGTCATCAAGAAAACTGAAAGGGGTTAGGGATCTGTCAGGTTACAACAATCATACCATATTATAGTTTATCACTCTTACCTCCAGACAAATTATTACCTCTCTGACTGCGAGAATCGCTCTCCACAGAACAATTTCTTCTGGTGTATCCCAAATCAAATTCCTAGGTTAACTTATAAGTACCCAATAGTCCTACTTGAGGTACTTTTGAAGCTTTTGACTGCTAGGCTTTTTTCGGGTGAACACATGGGAACTCTTCTGCTATAACATAATCAAAATACCGGTGCTCAGATGCATCAGCGGCAGCAAAATGGGTAGGCAAGGCAAGGAGCTCTAGCAGTGAAAGGGTTAGGGACTGAGGTTAAACGTAAGAGAAGTGGGGAAAAGGCGAGAAACTGATACAGAAACATCAAAGGAGACTAAAAAAAAAACGAAATAATCTACGAATACCACTGAAGATCATGTCCCAAAATGTGGTTCCAAGAGAGAGAGAGAGAGAGAGAGAGAGAGAGAGAGACCTGCCAGTCTATTTGCTCCTACCCAATTGTTTTTCCTTGTCACCGAGGTGGGGCTTTCTGTGGAAGACAAGAGGTACTCGTACAGTACATTCGGGGCTTAAAGTTTGCTCCTCTTTGTGGGCGAGCAGTGGGAAAAACTTCTATTTCTGATTTTGTCCACCTGAAATTAGTATCTTGATTCACAGACACTTTCCTGTTCACTGCTCGATACTTAACCAAAATACTGGGATATTCTTGCCTCTTTCTGACAATTTGATTCATGTTAGTACTGTCCTATCAATTAAAGGGGTTCATGAATGCTATATCTAAAAAGTCTACTTCTAAATGTCTGTCGGAAGCTGAGTATAATCGTCTGGCGATAGCCAAAATATTCTAATAATGACGTCACCGGATTCAATGGGACGGGATTTAATCGGGGAAGAGGGAGGTGTTACTTTAATTTCGACGGACACTTTGGAAACACCTACAGTTACAGGATATGGTCAGCCTGCATTCCACATTACAAAGTGCATTCAGCAACTTCTTACCACCAGACGATATTTTCAGCTGAATTTCGAATGATAGCGATCAGATACTCGTATAGCCTTCACTAAACCCTCCAGTACAAGGGCGCTCTAATGAGCTGAATAAAATCGCCTGGTAGTAGCAAGAACAATATAACACAGGGACACCATCGGGACAAAGGAGTTAAAACAAAATTTCACATAATAAATTGTTTAGTGACTGTGCCCTGGTGAAAATGAGTCGTATTCCAGGTGCGATAGATTTTCGGTATACCTTTTACCTGTGGTTTATTTTACATGATGCACGGTTTTATTCTCCTCTGTGTTGCGGAGGCAAACTATGTCATTACTTGAATATCTTCATAACATGAGAAAGAATACCAAGCTTCAGTTTGCACATAAATCTCTCTCTCTCTCTCTCTAAAAAAAAAATAGGTGCTGCGGAATCTCCTGTCACCTAGAATACGTCTCAATGACTCAATCACATGAAATTTTAAAAGGACAAGGGCGACTCTGAACGGGAAAAAGAAAAAAGAAGGTTTAATTTTATGGCTGTCGATGACGCAGGGGTCATCTAGGCAGATAATCAGTCTTTGCTAAATCCTTGTCTTCCCCTAAAACACGACGCACACTAGTTCTTTTCCACATCCAGTTCCTTGATAGCACAGCAGGATGGATAGGGGCAAGGGGGAAACAAACTACGCCCAATAATCTAACCTACACGATAATTCCGTGGCAGGTGGGAAGTATGACAAAACAAGAGAGAGAGAGAGAGAGAGAGAGAGAGAAATACACGATTCATGATTCTGCCAGCGCACGGCCCCACATCCTCTCAAAAAATACTGTTCTGATTTGTTTGTTTTTTTTCTTTAATGCATACCTCGCTTGAGAACCGGAGGGGGGAGGGGATAGAAAAACAGCTTGGATGAGGGCATGGGGCCTTTCCTAAACGTAGAAAAAACAGGATTATGCTATTTTTATTTTAAATTACTGCCTACGTCGTCTCAGATTAAAAAAAAAAAAACGCTTTCGTGGACCGCATACCTGAGTCGTGTTGCCACAGCTGACTGATGATCAGGGGCCAAAATGGCAAACGCACTAACGATAGTTTCCCTGTCGTAACTGTGATTTGTTTTCCCAAGGACAAGGACAACAGACTGCAGTCTTCACATGTACAGTATCTAGTTCTTCCTGCAAATACATATCAAAGTTACTCCAGGAAATGAATCATCAACATGTTCGAGAATCCAACCCCACACGTCGAAATGGTCTAGTTTTGCGTGACCTACTGTCAGCAAAATAGTCTGGTGGTCGGTTCGAGCCACTTTAGATCCAGGCTCTTCGTATCCATTCAGGCTCAGTCAGGTTGATTTATCTCTTCATTACCATGACGTCTTCTTCTTTTCAGTAGCATCCCCACCTCACGATTTTAATAAACTGTTTTATTCAACTAGTATTGAAAGAATTAATCAGTGTTATATCTATCTAACTCCTCTAATATGAATGGTTTCATTTTTGCAATCTCCATATGATCTTATTCAGCTTTCTCTTGCTGTCTCCATATGATATTACCCAGATTATTTTTGCAGTTTCCACATAATTTTATTCGGATTTCTCTTGCTCTCTCCATATAATATTATCCAGCTTATACCTGCAATCTCCATTTGATTTTATTCGGCTTATTCTTGCAGTCTCCATATGATTTTATTCAGCTTATTCTTGCAATCAACAGATAATTTTATCACATTATTCTTGCTCCCTCTAGTTGATTTTATTCAGCTTATTCTTGCAATCTCCAGATGATTTTATTTAGTCTGGAGATGATTGTATTTAGCTAAACTTTTCAGTCTTCAGATTATTTTATTCAAGTCGTCTGTTGATGAGGGTAAGGTCCATTTGATATTTTTCATTCACTGTTACATTCATTCTTTTAGATCACTTGAGCCATGTTTGGACCCGGAAGGAGATGCTTAGACCCATTTCTGTCAGTTGAGGTGGTCACGTCAATTTTATTCAATAGGGTCAACTCAGGTTTATTTGGGTATCATACCAAGTCAGAAAAAGTCAATTCAGTTCAGATCAGCGTGGATCCATGCAGGTTTCATTAGGTCCATTCAGGTTTCACTAAAGTGTGGAATGTAGTAATTGGTACAGGATCAAAATCTCCTCCCATCCTGAATGGTCTCTTGTGTCTGTGCTTTTTTCCATCTCTTATCTGTGCACTTTTGCCATTCCTACTTCTTAACAATCATTTTAGAAGAAAATATTTGTTTTCTACTACTAGTTACATAACCTCACCAAATCGGTTATTATTATTATTATTATTATTATTATTATTATTATTATTACTACTACTACTACTACTACTACTACTACTACTACTACTACTACTACTATTACTACTACTACTACTACTACTACTACTACTACTATTACTACTACTACTACTACTGCTACTACTGCTACTGCCACTACCACTACTGCTACTATTATCTTTAGTTTCTTTTTGCTAGGTTTGCTTGTCTGTCAGTTAGCAACAAAGTACTGGGTGAAACTGCACTAAATTTAGACTAACGACTATGGATAATCGTGGATAAAGTGATTGAATTTTTTGGCAAATGACATCAAAAGTCAAAGGCAAAAGTGGAGATGGTGCTACCATGGCTGAGGTATACGCTGCCAGGGTGCTCATGTGATCTATCTATCTATTGCCAGACGCCTTAATCCCGTAAGAGGTGGAAACAAAAAAATCGCCTCCATGTCGCCCTATCCCCCGCCATTTCATTCCCCTTCTCCCTGCTCAAAGCCCCCTCTCTCATATACCTCTCCACTCCATCTCTCCATCTTATCCTTGGTCTCCCCTTCCCTCTCCCCCCACCATCTCACTCACATACACTCTCCTCGCCAGTCTCTCGCTCTCCATCCTCTCCACATGGCCAAACCACCTCAATGTGTTTCTCCAAACGCTTCCTATCACATCCACATCCACACCACAACGCTCCTTCACTTCCTCATTTGTCAGTCTATCTCTCCATGTGACTCCACATGCTCCTCTCAGATAACTCATTTCCACTGCCATCATTATTGACTTGTGTCCCTCCAACAAGGTCCAAGCTTCACTTCCATACGTAAGAGTTGGTATCACAATACTGTACGGTACTGTCATGCAGTAACTTTTTCACTTCCATGCTCACTTCCCTGTTTCTTATCACTGCTTTCAAAGAGGCAGCAACCTTTCTTCCTTGTTGTACCTTTTCAAGCAATTCACTCTCTAAACTTCCACCCTTACTCATCACACTACCCAAGCACTTAAACGTACTCACATTTTCCATTACCTCCTTGTCCAACCTCACTGTACATTCAGTGACTTCATTTCTCATGTGATGTATTACATTAATTTTGGTTCAACCAGACCAGTTTTCAATAATTTTAGTCGATTTTGGACTTTTATGACTTTGCATATAATTTCAAGTCCGTTAAATAAATTTGGTATAAATAGTTAATTCAGGTTACGATTATAAAAGCATGCAGGTAACCCAAATGAGTCCTATCGGTGCAGTGTTTTTCAATATGGTACGTTATTCTTTTTATCCCTTTATGGTCTATCAGATCTACTCAGGTAAACAGAGATTGATCGAGCCATGACTCTGTTTTGAAGGCGTGTGCTGAACTGGCTAACAAGTCCAATGGCTTTCGAGGTATGAAAGTTCAGGTGATCCAGGTCCTTTCAGGCTCCTCCAGGTCCATAAGACTGATTGCAGTAGGTAGAAGTCGCTTCAGTTCGCGTCTGCTGCATGATATGAAGGTCTGTACCAAAAATCAGACATTTCAGTGCAACGAATTTGAAATACGTTGATTGGTTTGAAAACTGGATGAAGTAGGGGGGAGAGGGATGGGTAAGATGGGCTGGGATGGTGGTGGGTGGTAGGCACGATGGGGGAAGTACAGACGTACCCTGATGAGATGGCACAGTAGGCTGGCCAGTAGCCAAGGCAGTGAGGTGGCCGGAGAGGAAGGGGTGTAGGGTGTATAGGATGGGGCGGGACTGGCATGAGGTGTTGGTGTGTCAGGGTGGGTAGAGTACACCCTTGAAGATGGGTAATGTAGAAGCAGAGCTGGGGATGACAAGGTCTGAATCGCAGCTCTCTCTCTCTCCCTATATACATATATAATATATTTATCGATGTATATGTTAATCTACCTACCTACATAGGCCCACCAACCTACCAGTATCTATATACCATGTATTAATCTATCTTGATTCACTTTATCCATAAAATTGTACATTAGCCCTTTGGCGTCATTTCTGGAAGCGTAGATTCTACTTAGTATTCTTTGAATGCTTTGACATTCATTCGTGTTTTATGCTCTGGTGGTAACAGGGGTGAATTTTTATGATATTCATACAATATTTATGTGTGTGTGTGTGTGTGTGTGTGTGTGTGTGTGTGTGTGTGTGTGTGTGTGTGTGTGTGTGTGTGCGTGTGTGTGTGTGCGCGTGTGTGTGCGCGCGTGTGTGTGCGTGTGTGTGTGTGTGTGTGTGTGTGTGTGTGTGTGTGTGTGTGTGTGTGTGTGTGTGTGTGTGTGTGTGTGTGTGTGTGTGTGTGTGTGTGTGTAAACTGTCAAGTAAGGAAGCCGAAGAATAGTATCAAAAGGTTCCGGTTTCTGGTGGAGGTTAGGAATGGAGAGGAGTGTTGAAGGAGGAGCTTGAAGGCATTAAGGGAAAGTAGAAAGTTCATGACAGAGGGAGAAGTCATCCACATTACTACCTGTACAGTTGCGGTACACGCGCTTGGATCTTAAGATGCTGGCGAAGAAAACCATAAAATCCCAGCGCCTAACGTATAAAGAATGTGCTTAGTTCTTCTCCACCAGCGTATATCTTATTTATATTCATGTGATTTTTCCAAAAGGTAGACAGTATTAAAAGCTTGAATAGGTGATGCATTTATATTGCATCCTTTCTTAGAATGCCCATCAACACTCACTTCCATTCTCTCCCACCAGCCCAAATCACCTTCCCTCATGTGCTCAACGCCTTATGCTATTACCAGCTGTCATGAAAAAGACACACCAGCTGTCATGAAAAAAGACGTATAAGTAAAAAAATTATCTCCAAAACCTACGACGTAAACATACTTGGCTATAATATCAGTGCACCGCTGCGTTCCCTCTCACCACTCTAAGCTTCCCTATCTCTGTACCTTTCCGTTTTATTCCTCCATTAGCCATAAAGAAACCATACAAATAAAACAAAAATCATTGTATACAACAATACACTAGCTGAAAATATTCCCCTTATACTCATGATACGTAAAGCGAAAAAGACTGGCTTAATCTCACTCCTCTGCACTTCCTCTGCCACTCCAAGTCCACCTTCCTCATAATATATTCCTGCAGTTAAAACAAAGCACAAATGAAGGAAAAGTTGTTCACATTACCATACCTAGAAGCCCCAACTGCTTAAAAAGGCCTGGATATATGGGTCATGGTGCACACAAACAGATTCTTTAATGTGGCTCGTATATCAGAGAGGTTTACTGCAGTTTACCCCTCTACATCCCCCAAAAACTCTACCGGACCCTGTCTCTGTCTCTGTCTGTCTGTCTGTCTGTCTGTCTCTGTCTCTGTCTGTCTGTCTGTCTCTCTCTCTCTCTCTCTCTCTCTCTCTCTCTCTCTCTCTCTCTCTCACTCTCTCTCCGTCACCCATACCCACCTGCTGCACTCCCACCACGTTTTAATGGTAAAACTAAACTCGGTGTCTCCCTCTCATCCTCATAACTCATTGTTTTTATCCACTAACTCGAGGTGCCAGCTATAGTAGCCGCAGCGAGAAATGAACGCTGTGGTGGGGCAGCCGGTCATCCGGGGATTCCCCCACTGTAGCCATATCTACATGTCACCGACCATCGGCCACCGCTGCAGCCCCGCTCCATGATCCTTACCCTGTGTCTCTGGCTTTCTCTTTCTCTCTCGGTTTTTATATAAACTGGTGTATTTCCGAAACTAATTATGAAATTATTATGACTTTTGTTCCACACCACCTTTGAGGTAAAAATCAAGGAGAGTTTTCTGTATAAAGGTTTCCCCCCCCTCCTAAATGTGGCATATGAGCGGGGGAGTGCGGCCTTGCCGATACCTCCGCCTGACCTACAATTATACACTCGCCAGAACTGACCTGCCCTCAGACAAGGGGGGGGAAACCTTTATACAGAAAACTCTCCTTGATTTTTACCTCAGTGGTGGTGTGGAACAAAAGTCATAATAATTTCATAATTAGTTTCGGAAATACACCAGTTTATATAGAAACTGAGAGAGAAAGAGAAAGCCAGAGACACAGGGTAAGGATCATGGAGCGGGGCTGCAGCGGTGGCCGATGGTCGGTGACATCCTACCTCTATGGTCGGTGACATGTAGATATGGCTACAGTGGGGGAATCCCCGGATGACCAGCTGCCCCACCACAGCGTTCATTTCTCGCTGCGGCTACTATAGTCCAGACGAGCCTCTGACCCAGTCACTCTATTTCCCTTCAGTGGCTTATTGTCTGAATTATTTATAACACCTTAGGATAGGTTTCTCGAACTGGAGGGGTCTGACATAACCTTAGTAATGCCCATAGATGAGACGGGCTCTGCTGTAACTAAGTACCCTACCTTTGTTTGGTGATTGTTTGATGAAAATGAAAAACACGTCATCAGAGTAAAGGGGATAACCACTTCGCCGCTAAGGGACACTAATGTCACACGATTTGGTTCGGCTGACATATATAAAAACAAGCATAGGAGTTGGGCATATATTCATTAAATACTCTTTCGATTCTCCATTTCGTACCCTCATTAAATATTATCTTGACTCACACTGATCACGCCTTTCATACTGTACCTTTCCCGTAACTGGACGATTTTACTCAGATGGGTAGGGACTCCTCGAACATAAGGAGTTGGATGCAATATTTACTAACCCCTCACTACTCGTTTCATGATAGCATGAAGATGGAGGGATTAGGTGGAGATGTATACGGAAGAGGGAAATGTGTGTGTGTGTGTGTGTGTGTGTGTGTGTGTGTGTGTGTGTGTGTGTGTGAGAGAGAGAGAGAGAGAGAGAGAGAGAGAGAGAGAGAGGTGGGAGAGAAAACAGTCTAAAGACTGAAAACACGGTGATACAGAAGAGATATATCTGTGGTCAACCATGCCGGATTAAGGCGTCTGGATACAGATAGAGAAGAATATGAAGAGGACCTTAGCGCTGTCAAACGGTTAACCATTTAGCTCTCAAGGACTTACACCAGAGGATTTTGTTCAGTTGTGAGCAATCGTGAAAGATATATGGAAATGTGTCTGTAGTGAGAGCGGATCATGTGAGTATGGAAGTTTTACATTAGCTGTGTTTATGTGTGTGTCAGTCTGTATTTAAGGCTAATAAAAGTAGAAACCAACAAAGCGGAGCATATGAATATGAAAGTATTATATTGGCTATGTTTGTGTTTGTCGACCTGTATTTAAGGCTAATATAATGATGAACCAACATATGTAAGTGCTAGCGACCGGTCGTTCAACCAGTACTCTGGCATAGCATAATCTTCGAACCGAAGCACAGAGCAGACACATAAAGAAGGTAAAAATGCCACTACTGAAAAAGAGCGTCTTTATACACAGATACAAAGTTAATACACTATACTAATGGTGATGAATTTGTATGTACACATGAATGAATGTATGAATTCATTTATGTACAAATGTATAAAAATGAATGTACTCGTATTTATGAATGCATATAAGTACTCGTATGCAGCTCTGTTTAAATCCATACTCTAACTAACGGTTTAAAGAAGTTCTGCAGACTCAGCCACTGGGAGACCTATAGATCACATTTTGGGTCTGGTAAAGAGGAAGTACTCTGGCCACATACTTGCGGCTTTGTTACTATAATGCAAGTTGCAGGGTGAGTACAAGCTTGCAACATATTTATCTGTGTGTGTGTGTGTGTGTGTGTGTGTGTGTGTGTGTGTGTGTGTGTGTGTGTGTGTGTGTGTGTCTGGATAGCGTGGTTTATCGTTGTTACCGCTAATCTCGTTGGCGTAGTTTATCGTAGTTGGTTCGTTATTACCGTTGCCACCGATCTCGATGGCGTAGTTTATCGTAGTTGGTTCGTTATTACCGTTGCCACCGATCTCGATGGCGTAGTTTATCGTAGTTGGTTCGTTATTACCACTTGCCACCAATCTGAGTATTTCCATAGAGAAGGTTGTCTGGTTAAATCGTCGATGGGAGAGTCGCTAGGAGAGAGTAATGGTGAGGCTTGTAGAAGTCAGTGTAGGCCTTCTCTGTTCCGTTATTCTCTTCGTATTTTAAGTGGGATGATGAAACAGGCAGATTTGGGTCGGTGGAGTTTATTGTGAGACACTTGAATAAAGGTTAAGAGCTTGGCGTGACCCGTATAGCCTATGGATAGTAGCAGTTTGTGCAGCTGCTGTCCTTCTACTTTACTCTCACTCTCCTACTCCCTATCTCCTGCCTCCGCCCCGATTGTGTTCTCGGGCCTAGTCTCGAACTGCCTCTGATCTGAAGGGAATCTCTCCGACTTTATATACAGCCTGGAGAGGATGTGTGTGTGTGATGTAGTGTCTGGTAGATTCACGTGGACTGACCGACTAGGGCTGGTTACTACACGTGTTTGAATACATCATGAAATTCTTGGTCGTCTGGACTACAAAGAGATTGTTTGAGATACATCATATGTTAAGAATTCTTGATGGTCTGGGACAACAAGACTGGATATACATTATGTAGATTGACATTTCTAGTGAGAAACTGTGTATTTCCCCAGCAGACACTACATCCTGTACATTGTGTTTATGAGATATATACTAAGGCCTATATAATGACTGTATAATGTCTACATGTGTGTGTGTGTGTGTGTGTGTGTGTGTGTGTGTGTGTGTGTGTGTGTGTGTGTGTGTGTGTAAAAAAGAGAAATCAGATTGATGTACACACACACACACACACACACACACACACACTGGTGCAGTGGTAACGTTCTCGCTTGCCAACTGGTGGACGGGAGTTCGCGCCTCGCTCAGGTTGCGAAAAGTTTCACTGACGAAGTGGGTGGTTACTGTCCCCCTTGAGCAAGGGGACGGGTGTGTGCGTGTGTGAAGGTCACAGCCTTGTCCCTAGATCGGACAATATGAGCTCTCAGCTCCCTTCCGGGAGGGTAAAAGCTGACGATCATGACCATCAAGTGATCCTGACCGACCCGGTGAATTACACATTTTTATGGCTTGGCGACCGGGAGGTATGAAGAGACAAACAGACAAATATATATAAATTATGAACAGGTTTAGAAAGAGAAGGAGAAACAGGGGGAGAGAAGAACAGAAAACAGAGAAAACAGAGAGGGTAGATAAAGGATGAAAGTAGTAGTAAAACAATGAGTGAGCGAGAGGGGAGGCAAGAAGAAAAATTGAAAATTATGTGACAAGTTGTGAAGGTCAGAATTTGCTTGAGAATAAACTGAGACTGTATGAAAGGCAGTGAGAGAGTTAGCTACGGGGAGAAAGGGTGAGAGTTGTGTGAAGAAAAAATCAGAGAGGATGTAAATTTTGCAGAATGATTAAGATATTCGTGAATGGCAGAATGCGTGTTGATGTGTATGGAAGAATGATTATGGGAAATTAAATGGCTGAGTGAAAGAGAAAGAAAAATACGAATGCGTGGGAATGCATGCTGATGTGGTAGTGCTTGTTGATGGGAACGTAGGGTGAAAATATTGCTGACTGTTGGTGTGAGAGTGAGTTTTATTTCGAGAATGCTGCTATGAGAACTTTTTCGTGAGAATGTTGGTGTAGAAAGTGTGTGTTTGTGTGAGTGATGGTGTTGGTACTGGAGTGGTGGTGTGGGTGGTAGTGCTGGAGTGGTGGTGTGGGTGGTAGTGCTGGAGTGGTGGTGTGGGTGGTAGTGCTGGAGTGGTGGTGTGGGTGGTAGTGCTGGAGTGGTGGTGTGGGTGGTAGTGCTGGAGTTGTGGTGTGGGTGGTAGTGCTGGAGTGGTGGTGTGGGTGATAGTGCTGGAGTGGTGGTGTGGGTGGTAGTGCTGGAGTGGTGGTGTGGGTGGTAGTGCTGGAGTGGTGGTGTGGGTTGTAGTGCTGGAGTGGTGGTGTGGGTGGTAGTGCTGGAGTGGTGGTGTGGGTGGTAGTGCTGGAGTGGTGGTGTGAGTTGTAGTGGAGTGGTGGTGTGGGTGGTAGTGCTGGAGTGGTGGTGTGAGTTGTAGTGGAGTGGTGGTGTGGGTGGTAGTGCTGGAGTGGTGGTGTGGGTGGTAGTGCTGGAGTGGTGGTGTGGGTGGTAGTGCTGGAGTGGAGGTGTGGGTGTTGGTGCTGGAGTGGTGGTGTGGGTGGTAGTGCTGGAGTGGTGGTGTGGGTGGTAGTGTTGGAGTGGTGGTGTGGGTGTTGGTGCTGGAGTGGTGGTGTGGGTGGTAGTGCTGGAGTGGTGGTGTGGGTGGTAGTGCTGGAGTGGTGGTGTGGGTGTTGGTACTGGAGTGTTGGTGCATTAAGTGGTGGTGTGGGTGTTGGTGCCGGAGTGGTGGTGTGGGTGTTGGTGCTGGAGTGGTGGTGCAGAAGTGGTGGTGCTGGAATGTTGTTATAGGAGTGTACGTGTGAGAGTGGTGGGGTGGGAGTGAATAAGGCGATTTTTTCTCTTAAATACTTTTTGATCATAAAATAATCAAAATTATAACAATAAGAGTAATATTAATTATGGAATGACGGTTTGATGATTATAGCCCTTTACCAATATACACCTCCAGCTGTGATAGTAACATAAACATTAGACCTAAATGAATTATGCAGATGTTTACCTGTGTTTAAAATACATATCATTACAGAGATAACTGGAACCAACTGACCCTGAACGGAGTAAACACTGCTGTCATGAGCAAGCCTCGTTATCATCACCCTCACACTCGTTATTGCTTTCGATGTCTTTATGATAATAATATTTCGATTTGGGTATAACTATCAGCACTGTAATTATGACTTCAACATCATTATCACCATCATCACTACCAACACCAATATCATCATCATCATCATCATCATCACTGCCATGATCACCCTCATATTGTCTCCTCCATCAACAACAGCACAACCACTATTGTCATCACGACCATACCACCACCAGCACCACCACCACCACTATCGTTAACTATCACCACTACCATCAAACCACCGTCGCCATCACAACCACTACCGTCACATAAGCACCATCACCACCACTACAGTCACATTAGCACCATCAGTTTAATCACTGTAACCACTGCCATCACTATCACCATCACCACGACGAGGAATATTGGTTACTATAATTTAACTCCAAACCATATCGACGCCAGAATTAAAAGCTTAGTCATAAAGCCAGTGGACGAAGCGGACTGTTATTTTATTCTTCAGAACCGAAATGAAGGCTTAATAAAAACGAAGCACTTCGTAGTGCACATACCTTTACCCCTGACTATCTGCACGAGTTCTCATGGGCGACCAGAACAATGAAAATTGCTTCAGAAGTGTGTTTTGTACAGAAACTTTACACACGTACTCGAAAATTTTAACTAGTTGGGGAAGTATATAAAAATTCAAAAATTGGTTAACTTTGACAGTAGAACTGGACTGAAAAGAAATTGTGATGTATGTCAGGAAACCTGTGCTACATGTCCGCCTTGAAGGGATATACTGAAGCATTCCTTCAAAGTAATTTTGTCAAATGTAATACCGATAATTAAATGTAGTGCACAATATTAACTTTTCCCTTCAGTATAATTGTCTTTAGAATATTTGTGTTGGCCTCAGATAGACTAGGTTATAATTTTAATGATCAGTTACTGTAAACTTTTTCAGCATTATCTGCTTATAAATTCAGGTACATTTCTTAGTACAAGCACGTATCAGCTGGCAGCCAAATGAAGGAAACCATTTCATTTCGATGTCATGCTTTATATTTTACTCTTGTTGGTACCAGAAGATTTTTTTTTTTTTCCTCAGATCCCAATGATACGGAAGGAGTCAATGAAGGCTGTATCAAGCGCCTGCAGCTGAAAAGTCTTGTATAAGCTGAATAAAACTCCTAAGACACAGCAGTATTGAAACAAATTGCTGTACGTCCTCACAGTGAAGGAATTAAAATGACAGAACCATCCAGAAAGTGTTAGAGACGGTGCTACTGTTGCTAAACTCTTGAAGATGAGAGACCCATCAGAAACTGAGTAAAATCGTCTGGAGGTAGAAAGATAAGAGTGAGAGACATCACCGAACTCAGTATTTTAGAAACGTTTGGCAGTTAACCTTCAGACGGTCGTGACAACTCTAGCATACTATTCCATATAATGCTAGCCGACTATACTCAGCTGAGAGCCTATAAGAGCCATTACCTCCACCATAACCCTGATATCTAATGACTGGGACAACTTACAATTGTGAGTAGTTCCAGCTGACGCCCAACAATTTTTTTTTTCTGCCAATGAGTCATAAAAGCTTGAATATCAACCCTCTCATGACTGACAGAACGTTAGCTCTCTACTTCAGCTAACGGCACACGAAGTAATTCAGCTGAGAGTGAGCCATAGGAGTTTGTCAGTTAATCTTCCACACGAACACGGAAGACTGCATAATTTCCTCCCAGTTTGCAATGACAAGGGTAAACTTACACCACAACTACTGAATGATTTTTCACCTTGTATTTTTCCTGGGTAGCTGAACCATAATTTTGTCAATGTGTGTGTGTGTGTGTGTGTGTGTGTGTGTGTGTGTGTGTGTGTGTGTGTGTGTGTGTGTGTGTGTGTGTGTGTGTGTGTGTGTACTGAACCAATGTATTTAAGACTGAAGACCGTCTTTGTCAAACAAGACGTTACTTAAATGCACATAATTATTCTGCTTATCGCCAAATGAAATAATTAAGTCGAATTAGAAAAGAGCTGGACAAAGGGTTAAGGGGCCTGCCAGTCTTGGATTAGATCATAACAAGTTCTGAAAGTCGATAAGAGACTGATAAACATGCTATACGCTTCCTACCCTGTTATCTGATCCCTTAACCTTGATTCGATGTGATGTTCTTTATTAGTTCAACCCTGCTACAGACAGTTGAGGGATTTAACCCCTCCATTAATAAAACTCTTGTCCTAAACTGAATAGAATCATAAGGAACTTGCATAAATTATATGAAAAAAAGATTTCCCCGGGATCTTAAAGTTAATTCAACAATCGGGGTCCAGATTACATTTCCCGCATGGTATGAGTCTTACCAAAAGGAGCCCGCTTCCCTGAGTAATAGCAAGTAAACGTCACGAGTAATTACAGTGTTTTTTCTTTTGTGCGTAACGTAATGGACAGTGTCCAATTACAGAACTCTAACAACATGAAGCTATAGCGCGGCGAAGTCAGGCCCTCAGATTAATACCATGATATTGTTGCACTGGAATGTCCCACTGCTCTCGCATCAGGCGGCCTGGCGCGATTTGGCACAAACACAGCCATGCAACAATATTGTGTTTCTTGTCACTGTTTTGTCACGCAGGCTGCTGGTCGTAATGTGCAGCTTAACCGTATGGGTGTTCATTTAGACCTGATGGAGGTCAGGAAATGGAGCTGCTACGGACTGTGGATTTTTGCCATTAACCTGTCCTATCACTGTAGTACGGCCTGCAGACCCTCCAAAGAAACGTCAGTTGTGGCACTTTGGAGCTGCTGATTAGGAGGCCCTCAGGCAGTTCTTTGATTTTCCCTAGAATGATTATTGCTTCCATGGCCAAGAGCCATCTGAGTGCAATGCACATTACGGGCATGGAAGCACACATTCCTTTCTCATATCCTTTGTTTAATGTGAAGAAATCTTGGTTGAATCACACTTGTTCTAATGCTGTCCACAAGAAGGCCTACAAAAGGTACCGGAGCCAACCCACCCCTGAATCTCATCTTTTTTATGTTTCTGCCCGGAATCGTGCTAAGTTTCTCTCTGTTAAAAATAATATCATCCGTACTAAATGCTCTGAACTCTCCAACTCGAATTCTTCCCGCTCCTTCTGGCAACTTGCCAAAAACCTTTCTAACAACTTTAACTTAACATCCTTCCCTCCTCTTTTCCACTCAGATGGCTCTGTAGCTATTTCTTCGACTGATAAAGCAGATCTCTTCGCTCAGAATTTCTCCTCCAATTCCACCTTAGACGATTGCGGTGCACTTTCTCCATCACTTCCCCACTCTGAGTTCCTCATGACTGACACTGAAATTTCTTCGACTAATGTTGGGATAAAAATGAGATGAATTTGAGATTGGAGTGACCATACAGTGGAGATTATGAAGTTAAAGTTATGTGAGTGAGGTGACGGTGAAGTGAAAATGAAGTAAAAATGAGGTAAGGATGAGTGAGATGAATAGAAGTACGATGGGAGTGAGGAGCACTTTGGAGAGGTGAATGAGGTGAATGTAACTGTGCTTAAAATGAGAAAGAGATGAAGGTGAAATGAAACTGAGATAGATGTGAAGCAAGAGAAAGAGAAGGGAGTAAAAGTAAATTGAAAGTGGGAAGTTGGTGGAGTGAGAGTGATGTGGGGGTGATAAGAGTAAAGTGAGGTGATAAGGAGGTGAAAGTGAGATGAGAATGAAGTGAGTGATGTGATGATGAAGCGAAAATGAGGTGAGGATGAAGAGTAAAAGAGGTAGGGGTAGTGAAAGTGAGGTAATGTGAAGGGATGTGAGGGTAAAATGAATGTGAGGTGTGGTGAGATGCGGTGAAGGTGACGTAAAAGTGAGGTGAGGAAATGAAGGTGAAGTGATGGTGAACTAAAACTAATGTGAGTTGAGGTGAGTGTGAAATGAGGCGAGGGTATTGAACATGAGGTAAAGTGTAGCGATGAGATGGTAAAGTTAAAGTAAGTTGTACTGAAGTGATGTGAGGGCAAAGCGAAAGTTACCTGTGGTGAAGTGTATTGAGAGAAAGTGAAAGTGAAGCTTGGTCAAATGAGGTGCAAGTTAGAGGAAATGAGGTGAAGTGAGTGTGAAATGAAGCTGAGATGAGGTGAAAATGAAATAAATTGAGGAGAGGTGAGGGTGAATTGAAAGTGAGGTGAGCGTGAAGTGAAAGTGAGGTAAGGTGATTTGAGAGGAGGTGGTGTCCCCTGAGAGTGGCTGAGCTAAAACTTGTTATCTGTGAGGGAGTGGGTGGGTGATAACGCTGCCAAAGAGGGACGACACCCGCCTTCCCTCACACCAAACCCAGTTCTGCCCAACCAAAACGAAATCCAGACTAAACCCTATCCATCCCATCCTTACCCAACCTAACTCAAATTCCACGCAAACTAATCCATAACCAGCTTAAGTTAAACCCAGACAGCTAAACCCAAACTAAACCCAATCAAGCCCCTCCTAAACAAACCTAAATCAAATAAAACCAAACCAAACTCACCCTAATCTAAACCAAGTCAAACAAAACCCAGCTCAAACTAAACCCTATCTAACCCATCCTAACCCGATTCAACTGAAGTATAATCCAATCCACGCTGACCCAACACAAGCCAAATCTTACCCAACTCATCCTAACCAACCCATCCTGTCCGTATTTATTCCTAACCCAGCTAAATCCCGCCCAAGCTAAAAGTAAGCTTATCCTAGCTCCACTCAACCCATCTTAGCCAAATCAAACTTGTTCCAACATCACCCAGCCCAAAATAATCCAAGTCCAGGTCATCCAAACTCATCTCAACTGCTTTTAACCAAATGGAATCTATCTCCCCATCAATCGAACCCTACCCAATTCCGCAATAACCTAATACAACTCAATTAAACTTTCTCAGCCCTACCAACTAAACCTAAACTTTCACAGCCAAGTCAAACATAAATCAATGTAACCCAGCTTAAACTAACCAGACCTATTCTAACCAATCCCATCCCATCAGACTCAAATTAATCCCCTTCAGATTCAACCAAATATCCATTCCACTTAATTCATATGTATCCCTTCCCAGTCCAACCCATGCTAAAACAACCAAACTAATAAAATCAAACATATTTCAGCCAAACTAAACTCACCCAAACCAATCCGAATCTATCTCCTCCAAACCATACCCATCCCAGCCAATTTCAATTTACTGAATCAACTCCAATATATCTAGAGCAAACCAAATATATATGAATAAAATCTGTCTATGCCAAACCAAATCCTCATCTAAACCAAACAACCAAATTGAGACAAGGCCAATATACCTAGGATTATCTGGGTCAGTAAGCTCAGTCACATTATACCCAATCTTATCGAAATCAGCCGTACAAAACAATAGTTCTTTCACCTTAACTTGTCCTAGATTTTGCACCTTTTGCAGCTAATTCCATGTAGCTCAGTGGCTACAAAAGACAATGGTGCCGTTTTGGATCCTTTCCCTAGCACTTCTTCGTGACTTGCGCCATATCTTTGTGTGAATTTACTGTTACAACTTGGTTAAACATATGAAGAGATGATACTCTGCGGCCAACGTAAAATAAAAAGAACATCAATAATCAACAGGTCCCCATCTACACCAAACACTAATGTCCCATATTTCCTCGTACACCTCACAAACGACTATGACCCCATATGAAGAAAAGCAAACACACTGAAAGCAAATCGAATAAATTTCCATCAAAACAAGTCAAACTTCAACAAAGTTCGTTCATATGAACGAAACCAAGCTTACCTGAATCAAGCCAAACACGTCTAATAGAAATGAAACCACACAGAATTCATCAAACCCATTCACTTGAAAAAATCTCATCCAAACCAATATCCGTCCAGTCGCACACCATCAAATCCCTTCAGACTAAACCAAACCATTTTAAGACAAATTATCGAAAAAAAAGGAATCAATCTGAAAGAAGTCAATCCATCCTAAGCTAAAAATCTGAAGCAAAACAAACCCATCTGAATAAAGAGAATCTCATTTGAACCAAACCTCTGAACCAAACTCGATCTATCAGGACCAAACCAAATGCATCTAAACTAAACCAAGCCCATCTGAACCAAACCGAACCATCTGAACCACACTAAGCCGTATTAAACCAAACCGAACTATTTAAATAAGACTGAGTATTCTAACTGAAACGAATCAAATTTTGTCTAACTGAATCCTCTGAACCAAACTGAATCACTTGAAGCAAATCCATCTGAATCAAACTGGACATTCCAAATCAAACCAATCCATCTGAACTCAGCCTAGTCGATCTGATCCAAACCAAACCTATCCTAATCAATGAAACCTTCACCAAGATTATCTCATGATAGCTTTTTCAAACTTACCCGAACCCACCACTTTCATGTATTACCAAATCCACCGAAACCACTTAGCCTGCCTGCCTTAATGACATTCATGCAGATGAGATTCGGTAATCTAAGTCTTCATCTTCATCTACTTCCCTCCTTTGCAAGACAAATCAGCATTCTGACCAACAGATCCACAAGTCAGTTACTGTAGGCCACGACAAACTAAGTCTTTCTTAATGAAGGCCATAATTCTAGGTAGCTTAAGTAATTCCACAGTGTCTTTTTTTCATCAGCTTATTTTGCAAACCATACACCGCTAGTCCTTTTGTACGTTACTGACGCAAACTGTCAGATATTGGTGACATCCAAGAGAGTAAGGTGTCAAATGGAAAATAAATCGCTAAGAAGGAGGCACTTCGAAGTCTTTCATGCCAAAAAGAGCACGGCCATGAAATCAAACTTGTTCGAACCAATCTCTCGACCTCCCTATATATGCCTATATATGCCTGTCAGACTCTCTCTCCATTACCAGCACAACCCAGACCGAGCCCACTAGCCATACTAAATCCTGATGAATCCAACAAAATCCATCCAAACTTGCCCGCGCTGTGTGAACAAACCCAATTACATCCAGACCAAACCCAGCCAATCTAAACCAGATCAAAGATAGTAAACAATAAAGCTCCCCTTTCTCACAATGTTTTCTCTATGACAAACTCTCCAACCTGAAACGAAAAAATTAAGAGAAATAAACTGAAACAGAATAATTAAGAGAAATATAAAGAAAAACTTGTATCATATTTTAACAGAAGAGTACGACTGAAAATCATACAGGCCTGATGAAAGAGAATCTTTTGCCTCATTTCACAATGCATTAGTTATACCGGAAACCTCTAACTACGATTGCATCCCATCTTTTATATGGGACCACATCCTGTAAGGAATGGACATAGGTAAAGTACATTCGTGCATTTCTTTCCAGATCCTACACCAACCACTTGTTTCATGGCACTCCACTATCCCTCGTATACTCCATAACCTTGTCCCCGAGCCTTATTCTCGGCCGACCTCTATCATCCTGTGTTCCCCTTCGCCCTGCTTCGCCCAGTAGTACAATCGAGAACCTGGATATACCACCAACAATTGCTGCTCGTACTCTAAGGAAGGATGAGGAGTTTCGAAGTACTGCCTGTCTGCCTTAACGCTACTTGAACAGTCAGTATGCATTAATCAAAGCTTACTTCTTCCTCCCGCTAGCCATTCGACTCAGATGAACATTTCTAGTTGATCACTGTCTCTCATTTCGCTTCATAAACTGCTTGCATCCCTTCACCACTTCGGCGTGAGCGTAGCAACCGTCTAGCAACAAACTCTCATCCCATTTCTGTCCAGCTCTCTATTGCAAAAGTTAACCGTTACTCCTAGTCTTTCACGTATGCAACGGGTGAACTCTGGAACTGTCTCCCTCTGTCTGTGTTTCGTACTGCCTATGATCAGTCGTCCGATCTCAGTGTGTCCAGGCATCTCGAAATGAACGGATCTTAAATATGACTCTGTTATCTTGAGTCCCTTCATCCACTTACCTATGCATCTGCTGCCTAATACAGTATCTATGAAGTGTAAACTCGTAAAGAAATCATTCAGGCATTTCTGTCCTAAGTCAGTGTCGACCCTTCTTCCCAAAACACACCATGCACCCTATGACGGTATAATCCACACACGTTTGGTGGCCTGTATTCGTCTATTCATAGCCAGCATAGAAATTTTCCAAACATATCATTCCTACATCAATTTTAGGGTTCTCTCACCTTTTTCTGTTCAAACTCAGTAACAGCCCGTCCTCACACGACATACTTCCTTCCTTCCAATTCTCCTCTGCTTTTTTTTTTATTTCTTTTATTTTTTTTTTTTGTCTTCCGCTACTTCTCTTCTTACTCACTAATGATTCCTTCCTCCTCCGACATACTACCTTCCATAATTATATCCTTTCAGTCTGTTCTTAGTCTCCCTAACCTCCATCTTCCAGTACCGCTACTTAGAGGAAACGGGTCTATATAATTTTGTACCATACATTTCTGTAAATTCTGATAGCCTAAGAATAAATGAGTATCAAAACTTCTGTGTTTATGAGAGAGAGAGAGAGAGAGAGAGAGAGAGAGAGAGAGAGAGAGAGAGAGAGAGAGAGATGTGTGTGTGTATCTGGCTGGCTGTTTGTCAGTGTGTGTGTGTGTGTGTGTGTGTGTGTGTGTGTGTGTGTGTGTGTGTCCTACTCTGGGCATAGACTTAACCACTGGTTCCCTGGCCCAGCAGTCCTTCCACGAACCATACACCTCCATATTTTTTTAGTGCAAGGGAGAATAAATCGAAGGCCAGAGGACCGCAACTTCGGTGCTAACACCCACCGTCCATATGAAATACATGCCAAGGCTGTCTCGTACACGACTTGAATATTTTTATTAGCTTAGGTGTTTTTGCTACATGTCGTCGGGTCTTATGGAAAGCGTAAAGCCTAATGAAATTAAAATCTTTAAACTGTTTCCTGCTCCAGCCGGGATTCGAAGCCGCGCGCAGGTACATGTGTGTGTGTGTGTGTGTGTGTGTGTGTGTGTGTGTGTTTCAAGGCTTGAACCGAAATATCTCATTTCCTAAATGATGAGTAGAGATGCTCCAGTTTTACTGGAAACAACAATGATTGTTCTCCTACTTTTGTTTTCAGTTTTCCTGTTTCTAGTTCCTGCACACTCTAACTTCTATACTGATGGTGATGATGATGGTCGTAGTGATGGCGGTGATGGCAGCTGGAAAAAACAAAGACAAATCACATGAAGTCGGCAAATTAGCACTCGCTTCGTAATAAGAATACTGAGAATCCCGTGTTGGAAGGCTTCATTCAGAAAAAAGCACACCATGTCAAAAACAAATGTTGCTCTCATCAGTACAAGAGAGACACATTTTAAAATAAATAAAACAGAACCAAAGGAGGAAGAGCCATTTTTTTTTTTTTAACTGAATAAACAATAAAAAAATACAACTGTTCATATCAAGATGCTTGAACACTCTGAGGGCAACAAGCAGTGGGAAAGACGGAAACTAATGAAGAACTAAAACTATCCATCAATACGTGCTATAAAAAGGTGGAAAGAAAAGGAAAGAAAATGGAAATTATGGTGCAAAGAGAGAGAGAGAGAGAGAGAGAGAGAGAGACTCAGGATAATTGGTTAATGTTGGTTTCTGGGAATGTGTGTGTGTGTGTGTGTGTGTGTGTGTGTGTGTGTGTGTGTGTGTGTGTGTGTGTGTGTGTGTTTTATGCAAGGAAGAAGGAGCTAAAGGCCAGGAGCCAGCAAATTATTCCATCAAAAAAAAAAAAAAAAAAAAAAAAAGAGATAACAGAGTCAAATTCAAGATCCGTTCATTTCGAGATGCCTGGACACACTGAGATTGGAAGACTGATTATAGGCAGTACGAAATACACAGGGAGACAGTTCCAGAGTTCACCTGTTGCATAAGTGAAGGACTGGGAGTAACGGTTAACTCTTGCATTAGTGAGTTGGACAGAAAAGGAATGAGAGTTTGTTGCTAGACGGTTGCTACACTCCCGCCGAAGTGGTGAAGGGATGCAAGCAGACAGTTCAGAGGAGCAGTGGCCATTGAAGAAGCGATAGAAAAGAGATAAAGATGCGGCAGTGCGGCGAAGAGACTGAGGTTGAAAGGAGCTAGTAAGAGGAGGAGAGTTGATGAGGCGAACAGCCTTTGACTCCACCTTTTTGTGAAGAACCGTGTGCAGGGAGCCTCCCTACACATATGAATTGTACTCTACACAGGGACGAATAAAATCAGGGTATAAAGTCAACAAATGTGCAGGGGTAAAGAAGGCACGTACTCAGCTAAGCACACCCAATCTCTCGGAAGCAGATTTTACAAGATAGGTAATATATTCTTGCCAAGATAAATCCTAAGAAAATGAAACTCTAAGCATGTTTAAAGATGTTGCAGGATTAAGCTGGATATTGTTAAAAATTAAAGGGTACTCCTACTGTTGGTTTTGTTCTGTTCATTGATGTAAGAACTAAGTTTTTAATGAGTTAAAAGCAAGATTATTTTTACCTCAATCAGAGATATGAGCCAAGTCAGACAGGTGTGCCATAGCCTCACCCCTTGATTGTTGAAGTAACTGCTGAGATGGACGCTGCGGGAAGCGAATGGAAAGGTGAAGGATGGAGTTGTCAGCTTATGAATGGATAGGATTAAAGCTTAGAAGGTCATTGATGAATAATAGGAAAAGAGCTGGTGATAGGACAGAACCCTGAGGAACACCACTATTGATAGCTCCAAGAGGAGAACAATGGCCGTCTACAACGGCAGCTATACTGTAGAACGACCAGAAAGGAAGCTAGAGATGATGGCACAGATAGAAGGATAGAAACCGCAAGAGGGCAGTATGGATATTAATGATTTATGCCAGAGTCAATCGAAAGCCTTCGAGATGTAAAGTGCAATGGCAAAGCTTTCACCAAAGTCTCGAAAGGAGGATAACCAGGAGTCTGAAAGGTAAGTGAGAAGATCGCCAGTGGAGCGTCCCTGCCAAAATCCATACTGACGTTCAGAAAGAAGATTGTGATAGGAAAGATGCTTTGTTTATTTATTTACTTATTTACTGGTAAGAATAGACTCGAGAACGTTTGAAACAAGATGTTATAGCAATTGGGTGATAGTTAGGGGGATGGGAATGATTACCCTTCTTTGGGACAGGCTGAATGAGAGCAAACTTCCAGCAAGAAGGAAAGGTGCAAGTTGAGAGACACAGGCTAAAGTGTGTGTGTGTGTGTGTGTGTGTGTGTGTGTGTGTGTGTGTGTGTGTGTGTGTGTGTGTGTGTGTGTGTGTGTGTGTGTGTGTGTGTGTGTGTGTGTGAGGTAGACCATGGGAAGGGCTTGAGTTACTAAACTTTTCTAGATCTAGTTGTCGGATCACGAGTCAAAACACGAGAGAACCACTGCTCTTGATTAGCACGCTTGTTTTTCGACTGTCTGAGTGTCTGTCAGTAACCTTCAATCCAGCTGGTTGACATTTAACTATTTCACACTGGTCTTTGTATTTTACTCTGGAAAGGAGGAAGGAACAGGAGAAGGAACGGAAGGGGAAGGGGATGAAAGAGGAAGTGGAAACAGATGAAAGAAATATGCAAGACAGGCAAGAAGGAAAGAGAAGGAGAAGAATGAGAAACGAGAAAGGAGAAAGAGGAGGAAAATGAGAAAAGAGAAAGCGATAGGAGAAAAAAGTGAGAAGAAAGGGAAAAGAAAGTGAGAAGAGAGGAAAAAGGAGTGGAACGAGATGACAGAGGAGGGATTAAGTAAGGAAAGAGGCAGGATAAAGGAGAAAATATAGAGAAACCCATTGTGGTGATAAATGAACGGCCTGAAAATATGTATGAGAGAGAGAGAGAGAGAGAGAGTATTAAATCTTTCACCGTTATATTCTTCTTACATAACTAACAAAGAAAGATCCGATTCCTTGTCCTTGGAACAAAATAACAGTAAGATCATTTGACCAGCGTCTCTTTCCTGTCTCAGTTCACCTGTCTCAGCGCTCCCCATGGTGCCGTGTGAGGGGCAGAGTAATGGACACACCCGGACACCCACAGCTACTGTTCTATTTACCTGGTAGTGTGTGTGTGTACGTAGAATTTTTCGATGGTCAAATTCAACCATTTCTCTTAAATTTCTCAAATGAAAAATGTTTTTGTGTTTATTCTACCCCGTTTTGGTTTGGTATTGATCCTGGTGTTGGTGGTGAGGACAGCAAAGTTTTTTGGGGGGTAAGGCCTCACGTTTTTATTGCTGGGTTGATTGGCCTGAAATTTACCATGAATGTCACTCGACCTGGTATCCCGAGACACGTTTCACAGATTATCGGTTCTGCGCTCTATATATACATAAAAAAAAAAAAATCGATCAACAAATGCCGGACGAAACACTATAAGACAGCAAAAGAACCATCTCATTATAAACACGTATTGTATTCGGAATCTAGCACAGTTATGGTTCAGAGCGAGATCGATTCGAACAAGGATCTCAGCACGTTTGGTCTGTGCTTAGTTCGTATGAAATGACTTACGAACAGGAGCACATATTTGTATTTACCCATGAAGCAAACTTCAGTAAATTTCCTTAATTTCCCCGCAAATGCTCTCTCTCTCTCTCTCTCTCTGCTTATTGTTCTTAGTCAAGGATATCACTGAGGACTCAGTAGTAATGATGCTTCATAATATTTTTCATTGATGTGATTTTAAATTTCCAGCTGCGTAAAAAAAATAATAATACGTACGTCGCTTTCGTTAAACTTATGAAAAGATAGTTTCGAATTTTGATGCGTGGTTGAATGCTGCGACAGATATAATGCATGAAAGAATGAATGGAGGGGTAGATAGATAGACTGACAGGTAGATAGAGAGATCTAAGAAACAAGTAGATAGTTAGATAGACAGGTAAACAGATAAACAAGTATAAACTAGACAGGAAAAAAATGAATGGATGTTTCAGATAATAAATACGGTACATGTATGAATGAAACAATGGATACAAAGACTGACTGATAAATGTACACACAAATCATTAAAGAAATAAAAGCCAAAGCATTTCCACGAATGCACTTCATCCGCCATCACTTAAAAAAAAAAAAAAATAGGTCAGTAATCATCTGTCGGGGACATATCATCGTAGCTTCGCAAGAATCGAAGATAAGTCTTAGGATTTCGTTGCCTACTCCTACTACTTTTAAAATCACGACTAACACTAAGAAGCCTGAAGTCAGGGGCATTATGTTGGTGAGGGTCATCGAGTATAACAGGTGTTTAAGAATTTCTAATAGTTACCCTTTAAATAAGAGTTCTCTTCCTTGAAGGTAAGACAGAAAAAAAGTGAATGATGGTAAGCTATAAGAAAAAGTTAAATAGTATATTTTCTTGCACAGTCCTATGGCAATCAGAGGCGTATCATCGCAGTTTCGCCAAAATTATTGACAAACATGCCATATATCCCGGGATACTGCCCACAAAGTTTGGATATAATTGGCCCACTTGATTTTGAGATATTTTGGGAATAGCAAGATATACACACATGGACAGACACACACAGACGTAGCCAATTACATTATCACCTTGCTAGGTGGGCCATTATTATTCAGTAAGAATATTCAACTGAGTAAAATCGATTCGAATGGATAGCTGAATGAATTATTCGTGGGATACGCGAGCACGTAGAGGGACCAGTAGATGAACAATAAGAGACATATAAACAGGTGCTGGTAGACAGGTAAGTTGATACAGATACATAGGAAGGTATATAAGTATCGTATACAAAGCGCCAGAGATGAATAAACAGACATACAGCTTAAACTGATACAAGGACTGATACATATTGATAAATATGTGGAGAGAGAGAGAGAGAGAGAGAGAGACCCGAAACCACCATACCTACCATGTCTCATCACTACCACCACAACCATTTATCTCAGCAACGATACACTGACCTATATTTTTTATAAGATGTCAAACTCCAGCAAACTTTTAATGGCGTGTGTTGGTGGCTGGGAAAACTCATCCAGTTATGTGAAGGGAAGCAAGTGCAAGAAACAGTGGCCGCCTGAAAGAAGGAGCAGGAGGAAAAGGATGGAAGGTGCAAAACACGATTCACAAGTTGAGAGGGAAAAGTTGCTGAGAAAGATGGGTGGGACCTTTTTTATTATCTTGGACTGGTCAGCTCATTTCTCAAGGACAAGCAATCATCCTACGTGTCATAAACCTTTATGTCACCCTCTCAGCGCAACTCTCGACCGCCCAAATTTGATGCCATTACACCATTATCTCAATAATGGTGTAATGGCATCAAAGACGGTGTTTCTGACATGCCTGTGGATCTTGCGGTAGACCACTTCACACATCTTTAACCCGTCACGTCCCGAGGCTTTCCGCACCTCCGACATCCCCCAGTCCCGAGGTATTTTCGAAATTTTTTTTTTTGGCTAAAACCTTCGCTTTTGGTGAGAAACATCGAAAATTCATAGAGAAATCGCTCACCTGAGGTTTAAAGTGCCCATTCCAGGTAGGAGTTCCTCCTTACCTGAGTGGGTTTTCTAACATGCTGGCACCAAAGAAAACGAGTTCTATGGGAGGGTAACTATTTTATCCACTCATAAACGGTACTTATTTATTTACTTGGTACGAATGTATATGTAGTATGACAGTATATTGGTTTTCAAGCAGTAATAAAGGCATTATAAGCATTGTTTCACTCACTAACTAATCACCATACCTGACCTATTTTTGCCACACTACCTGATCATTATTTCTGGCTGTTTCTTCTTCTAATGCTATGTAAACATTGTCCTCCACATTGTCATCGATTGGGGAATCACTCTGGCCCTGAATAACTTTACTAGCCAGGTCACTGGTAACAGGTCCTTTGCCAAGACAATGTCGTGAGGGGGGGAGGGGGGAGGTTATGCAGTGTAAGGCATTGTCCTTGCTTGGTATCTTGTACAGGAATAGAGGAAGGTGTCCCGTGTATACATACGAAAAATCACGTGCGAAAATTGAAAATTGTGCAAATTAGCGACCTTGCAATTGCACGACGTACTGGTACGTCGCCGGGACTGGCAAATGCAAATCGTGGTGACGTACCCATACGTCGTCGGGACGGGGCGGGTTAATAGAATTCATTTCCATAACCTGTTCCCTGACACAGCCTGAGTTTGATCGTACTTTCTTCCTCATAATTCTTCCCCTTTGATTTGTTACAGTACATGAATATAGAACATTAAGTATAATGCAGGCATGGTAGAATAAAGGAATATAAGAGAAACGTTCAAAATAATTGCTGCTCTAAACAGGGAATATGTATGTTGGACTGAAGAAGATTATGAAGCAAAAATTTTGAAGGACTGAAAAGTATCACGTTACCAAGGGTGTTCATTGTGTATATGGAAGGAATAATGAGAGACGAGAAAAATAGGAAACTTGTTACAGGAGTAGTTCTGATGAGGAAAGATACAGTAATGGGTGGGAAGTGGTTGCAGTTCTGCTAACAGACACTGCAATGATGACAGAAAAGAAGTGGAAATTATACTAGTCTGGAAAAGTAGTTTGGTATTGTGTGTGTGTGTGTGTGTGTGTGTGTGTGTGTGTGTGTGTGTGTGTATGAAATATATTATCTATCTACTGCCAGAAGCCTTATCCGGTAAGGGATGGCCACAAACAAATCGCCTCCATGTCGGCCCGTCCCCCACCATTTAACTGCACTCCCCACAGCTTACCCCCTCTCTCATATACCTCTCCACTCCATCCCTCCATCTCATCCTTGGCCTCCCCCTCCCTCCCTGCCCCCTCCACCTCATTAGCATACATTCTCCTCGTCAGTCTCTCACTCTCCATCCACTCCGCATGGCCAAGCCACCTCAAGATATTTCTCCTAATGCTTTCTATCACACCGACATTACCGACATCCACACCACAACGCTTCTTCACTTGCTCATTTGTCTGCCTGTCTCTCCGTGTAACTCCACATGCTCCTCTTAAATAACTCATTTCCATTGCTCTCACTCTTGACTTGTTATATTCCGAAAAGGTCCAAACTTCACTTCCATTCGTTTGAGTTGGTATCACAATAATGTCATGCAGCAACACTTTTACTTCCATGCTCACTTCCCTATTTTCTTATCACTGCTTTCAAAGAACCAACAACTTCTCTTCCTTGTTGTACCCTTTCAGGCACTTCATCCTCCAAACTTTCATCCTTACCCATCACACTACCCAAGTACTTAAAAGTACTCACAATTTCCATTTCCTCCTCACCCAACCTCGCTGTACATTCAGTGTCTTCGTTTCTCTCGAAGACCATAACTTTACTCTTCCCTACATTCACCTTTAGATTCTGTTTCTTACACACTCTCTCAAATGCATTCACCATGCCTTGCAGTTCTTCATCTTCACATTACAATACAGTATCATCTGCAAACAACAGTACAGACTTTTCCAGACACTGCCCTCTCTCACTAGGGCCATTCCAACATCCACTGCCCTACCTTTTATCTCTTTTATAACCCCATCCATATACAGATTGAACAACGATGGAGACATGAGACATCCCTGCTTCAATCCAACATTTTGATAAAAAAAAAAAAATACCCAGTTCACTATCCACACTCACTGCAGCATTAGCCCCCACAGACATACTCTTCATGGCCTTCAACAGTTTCTCATTTACTCCATATATTCTCAATTTTATACAAATTCCTTGTCATTCCACTCTGTCGTATGCTCTCTCCTAAGCCTTGAAGGCCGGATACAACTTCTTTCCCTTCTCTAGAAACTTTTCCGCTAAAGACCTAAGGATGAATTTCTGATCGAAACAACCTCTTCTCTTCCTAAAACCTCAGTGTTCTTCTCCAACTAATTCCTCTGTTATTTCCGTAACTCTGTCAATAAGTATCCTACCATATACTATTCCTATCACACTCAGAACACAAATGGCCCTGTGATTAGTAAACACTTCTTTTTCCTCCTTTTCCTCTGTACACAGGGAATAATTATACCTGACATCCAATACTCCGGGACTCTACCTTCCTCCCAGGGCGATCTACACATCTCTAATATCCATTCTACCACTATCTCTCCCCCATGCCTCATCATTTCACCACACACTCCAT
>NC_136958.1:8276799-8279299 GCF_032717465.1 Coenobita brevimanus
CAAGAAGAGGCAAGTGAGAGGTAGATGGGTGAGGAGGGAAAAAATAAACATTTCATCTCCCGGACAAATGTTTACGAAACACAGGTAAAATTTAGTCAACACAAACCAGCAGAAGATAACCAAGGAACATAATTTCTGGATGTTGACGGAGATGAATAAGAAGATTGAAGGGACAGAATTTAAAAAAAAAAAAATCACGAGGCGTTAGAAAAATAAAGAAGAGATCGATGAATTTAGTGATTAGATAATGGAAAATATAGATGAATCTAAAAATTAGATTATGGAAAATACTTTCTTCCCCCTTTTCCTCTTTAAGACATATAATTATGAAAACATGCAAACAAAGCAAAAAAGAGTAGAAACAGAGTACATATGAAAGGATATGGGAAGTATGAGATAATGAAAGAAAATGACACCTTCACATCCTTCCTTCTCGTTTGTTCCATATAAAGACGCAAATAAATAAAAAAAACAGAAATGAGTAGGCAAGTAAACAAATAATGTCAAAAGAAAATGGATAAGGTTTAAAACACCCACCGCCTCATCCTCCGTTTTCCTCTTTGGCACATAACCACGATAAAAGTAAAATGAACAGAACAACTAAACAGAACAACTAAAGCAAATGGGCGAGTGGGGAGAAAAAGAACAAATCCCTCCCGTCTTCCTCTTTTTTTCATCTCTCTGACATAAAATCATGAAGAGCAAACCAGATTTCCTTCTGCTCTGTTCTCACATTTTTATGAGATGTCGTGTTGTCCCTTGGTCATCCTGCCTTCCAGCTGGCAGACCACTTGGAAGGCAGGAAGCGCTGCAAAGATGCTTCTTATATTCTGTTAGAGGTTTTATTGGTTTGAAGGAGGAAATTAGGGCTGAAGAGGGAAGAGTGGGCCATTCAGAGTATTTCAGGTTTCATAGCTCCACAGTGGGAGGATGGAATCGAATGAAACATTCATTCTTATAGATGTTAATGAGTACTACAAATCCGCTTCATACATGCCTGACCTATGACAGCCAGGTAGGGGTAAAAGGTCATCCTTCTCACGCAAAATGATAAGATTCCGAAGATTATTTAGCCAGGGCCATGATTCTTGCGTGGAATGGTGCACTGGAATACCTCCATATAGAAATGACTTTTAGTGCCGAAACTCACTTCCGGTCCCTGGCAGCGCCACGAATAATTTGTACCTCGGGTGGGCCATTCCTCGAATTTCAAGTACTCTAGCTCCACAGTGGGTGGATGTAATCGAATGAAACCTTGTATGCTTATAGACGTTAATGAGTACTGGAAGTCTGCGTTGTACATCTATGACCTATATCCGTCAGCTTAGGATTCAAATGCCATCAAGTGCAAAAAATATGAAAATCGCTAAAATCGCGAGTATGCCCGCGCGAAATGCTAAGGCTCCAAAGGGTATTAGCCTAGGGTTATGAATCTTGGGTGGAATAGTGTCCAGGAGTACCTTCTTACAGGACTGAGTTCTAGTCCCGAAATTTACTTCCGGTCGCTGGCAGCACTGTCTACAAGCAGGGTTGAGAATGGTTATAAAATGATTTTCCATACTGAAACTCACTTCCGGTCGCTGACAAAACTTGGTCTGCTTAGAGCTGGCCATCGTCGCCTACCGGCTTGTTCTCCCTTGTTCTCATACGCTTACGTTATTTCCCAGGCCATGAGAAGGTAGTGACTTTGCTTTGCTCGCTGTTTAACACAAGTCATCAACTCACCCTTCACATTCGTCCCTAAGTGACCCCCCAAGGGAGCATCAGTCAACGAGAGAGTGTCCAAGGGAGAAAGTGTAGCACTCAAGACACTTGTGTATTGTGATTATAATCCTCCAATAAAGACAGAGAAACATGAGTTAATAACTCTCCACTGAGAAACGTAAATGTAGTCTACAGTATATATAGCTACAGTGAAAGCTAATAGCAAGACTATAAATCGGGGTGGGAGAAGTACGCCCTGTGAAAGATGAGTGGTGTGTGTGGGACGGTGTAGGTGGTGGGAAGATCTTGGTCACACCTTCTCCAGATCTAACGATCAGGAATAAGAAAAAGAGAGAGATGGGATAAAAGGAGTGGGTTGGGCAAGCTGGGAATGTGCTGGTTGGTGTGGTAGTGTGGAGGTACTGTACGCTGAGAGAATGACTGTTGAAGTTTAGCAGGTACTGGACAGCAAATAATTATCACCAACATCAACATCATCATCAAAATAACAGCAGAAAAGTAAGCACGGGACCCTCTCGTTTATGGCACGCCGCGACTTAAGACGCAGAAAGGAGTATAATAATTAACGGGAGAAATCTTCAAACAGCTCATAGAAATTCTTTTTAACTTTGTCGGATATTTGAACCTTTCTCAAGTTGCTTGTGCCGTAAAAGAGGTTTATTGGCAGCTTTATCGGGCACTTCGGCCATATTGGATCCATTCCCTAACAGTAAAATATTTGATGACACACACCGGCAATTACGGGCCATTGGCTGGGTTCTCCCATTGTATACGT
>NC_136958.1:8281799-8296799 GCF_032717465.1 Coenobita brevimanus
TCGTGTCCATAAATTAAGATACTCCTAACCATTACCTTATAAAGTTTGATTTTTGTATGCACAGAGAAATTGTTATTATTCCAAATATTTTTAAGCATTCCCATTGCCTGATTAGCCTTCTTTAACCTTTCCTCGAATTCAAAGTTCAAAGAACCATCCTTGGCTAAATAAGTACCTAAATATTTAAACCTATCAACTTGCTTTACAACCATACCTCCAGTTACACATTCCTGCGCATTTTCCATATTCATATTGATTATTTCAGTTTTTCCACAATTAATAACCAAACCCACCTTGCGACCTTCACTCACCAAACAGTCCAACACTCTCTGCATCTCTTCTGGCCCATCACAAATCAAAACTATATCATCTGCATAATCTAAATCCAAAAGTTTCCTGTTCTCTCCCCAAAGTATACCTGCACCGGTTTCTGTTCCAACACGTTTCATAATGTAATCAATGACCAATATAAATAGTAAAGGCGATAGAACACCACCTTGAATTACTCCGGACTTGACTTCAAACGAATCACTCAGACAACCATCAACCATCACTTTACAAAATGTGTCCTCATGCATGTTCATAATGACCCTCACAACCTCCTCTGGTATTCCATAATGTCTCATGATCTTCCCCATAGACTCTCTCGAAACACTATCAAAAGCCTTTTCAAAATCAACAAAACAAAGACTTAACGGTACTCTCATTTCATTAACTTGCTGCATCAAATGCCTAACTATAAAGATCTGATCATTGCAACCACGTCCCTTTCTAAAACCAGCCTGTTCATCCCTCAGAATACCCTCAACCATATATATATATATATATATATATATATATATATATATATATATATATATATATATATATATATATATATATACAGGGTGTAACGCAACGTATGACAAAAACTTACACCAATGATCTATCATGTAATTTTGAGTATATTTTGTTCTATACACATATGCTCTCTGCGATCCCAGTTCAGTACCCAGCATTCGGCTGTTTTGTGTAAAAGCTTCGTCTCTTGCATGTGCCATTGGGTGAGAGCTTCGCAGGGCGACGGGAGACGAGTATTATTAGCTTATACTGTACTGTACATGAAAATCCCATATCCTATTAGTACACACGAGTTTTAAGAAGAAACTTTACGTAGTCTATTGATTCTTTAACATCAAGTCATGCATTCATGCAATTCTTTTGCACAAATCGACTGTAATTAAGGATTAAATTCATATTTTATGGCTTGCAAGGGAGTAGGGAGGGAGGGAGGACAGGCTGGTGTGTTGTTGCCAGTTATGTAATATTTGGTTTGTAGGATGTAGCTACCGGCATTGTCATAACACCCAAGCTCATTCAGTGAAAGAATATTACCGTACTGAGTGACTAGCATCACTTTAAGTCAGGATTAATATTATTATTCATTACAGTTTTTCTGCTGCAAGTAAACGTGGCACCATTTTTTTCATATGCTGACGTGAGAACAGTGATACAGGATTGCCAATGTAACGACTATGTTGCTAGACCTATTTTCTTGCTTCTACTTGCGGCACTAACATCTGGCAACATGATATCCAGCTACATTCTGGATATTTTACCATTTTTAGGTGCTATTCTAGAGATTTTATCGTATTTTCTAGCGATGTTTTTCAGTGTTTATTATCTAGCGACATTCTAGCAAGTTTTCAGGATTAGACTAGCGAGATTGATGAGAAGGACTTGGCAACCCTGCGTCCACTGTCATTTGAACGGGAACATTTGCAGGGGAGGCACACACTTCAAATACTGTTCTCCGCGTTCTGTTGTTCACCGGGTTCAGCTTCACGTGTTCATGAAACAGCTTGCCACGTACGTACAGCAATGAAGAATATGCAGACATCGTGTATTTTTTAACGGATTCTGCGATGATAATGCCAGTGCTGCAGAGAGGAACACAGGTGGAGATACCCAGTGGCGCCACGTTTACGTGCAGCAGAAAAACTGTGATAAATAAAATTCTTCGTGACATAAAGTGAGGCTAATCCCCCTTTAGAATAACGTTTTTTCACTGAATGAGCTGTGGGTGTTATGATAATGCTGGTAGCAACATCCTACAAACCAAATATTACATAACTGGCAACAACACACCAGCCTGTCCTCCCTCCCTCCCTACTCCCTTGCAAGCCATAAAATTTGAATCTGATCCTTAATTACAGTCGATTTGTGCAAAAGAATTGCATGAATGCATGACTTGATGTTAAAGAATCAATAGACTACGTAAAGTTTCTTCTTAAAACTCGTGTGTACTGATAGGATATGGGATTTTCATGTACAGTACAGTATAAGCTAATAATACTCGTCTCCCGTCGCCCTGCGAAGCTCTCACCCAATGGCACATGCAAGAGACGAAGCTTTTACACAAAACAGCCGAATGCTGGGTACTGAATTGGGATCGCAGAGAGCATATGTCTATAGAACAAAATATACTCAAAATTACATGATAGATCATTGATGTAAGTTTTTGTCATACGTCGCGTTACACCCTGTATATATATATATATATATATATATATATATATATATATATATATATATATATATATATATATATAAGGGTGAATTTTTCTCTTTGATGGTTGGGTTGAAACAGGGATGTGTCATATCTCAATGGTTGTTCAATCTGTGCATGGATGAGGTAATAAAAGAGAAACAAGGTAGGGTAGTGGATGCTGGAGTGGCCCTAATGAGAAAGGGTAGTGTCTGGAAACTCCCTGTACTGTTGTTTGCAGATGATACTGTGTTGTTAAGCGAAGACGAAGGAGAGCTGCAAGGCTTGGTGGATGAGTCTGGGAGAGTGTGTAAGAAACGGAATCTAAAGGTGACTGTAGAGAAGAGTAAAGTGATGGTCTTTGAGAGAGGTGAAATCAATGAATGTACAGTGAGGTTGGATGGTGAGGAAATGGAAAATGTGAGTACGTTTAAGTACTTGGGGAGTGTGATGAGTAAGGATGGAAGTCTGGAGGGTGAAGTGCTTGAATGGGTACAACAAGGAAGAAAGGTTGCTGGTTCCTTGAAAGCAGTGATAAGTAACAGGAAAGTGAGCATGGAAGTGAAAAAGTTACTACAAGACAGTATTGTGATACCAACTCTAACGTATGGAAGTGAAGCTTGGACGTTGTTGGAAGGACACAAGTCAAGAGTGAGAGCAGTGGAAATGAGTTATTTAAGAGGAGCCTGTGGAGTCACATGGAGAGACAGGCTGACAAATGAGGATATAAAGGAACGTTGTGGTGTGGGTGTGGATGTGATAGGAAACGCTAGGAGGAACACAGTGAGGTGGTTTGGCCATGTGGAGAGGATGGAGGGTGAGAGACTGACGAGAAGAGTGTATGTGAGTAAGGTGGAGGGGGGGAGAGGGAGAGGGAGGCCGAGGATGAGATGGAGGAATGGAGTGGAGAGGTATATGAGAGAGGGAGGTGTGAGTTGGGAGCAGGGCAGTGAAATGACGGGGGACAGGGCGACGTGGAGGCGATTTGTTTGTGGCCACCCCTTACGGGATTAAGGCGTCTGGCAATATATATATATATATATATATATATATATATATATACATACACACATATATGATACCTAACGATAACAGAAAGCCAATAATAAACAGTAGATAATTAATATGGTCCGGGAAGCAGTGAAAAATTAAAGGAAACGGAAGTAAAACGTTTAAGAAACGGTGTTAAAAAAACGAAAAGAATACAGGGAAAGAACAAATAAAAGATAATAGTAATGATTTGAGAACATAAGTATAGAGCAAAGCAAATATACGCTAATCGGAGATAAGAGAGACGCAAAATGGAGAAGATAACATGAAATACTGATAACATGAGGAGCAGGAAAGGAGTTAGTGAAGATTAGTGAGGGAAAGGGAGGATGAATAAAACTGAGGGGTCGGGTAGATGTGAATGAGGTTTGTAGGTGTGGGGGAGGGAAAAGGAGGTTGAAAAATGTGGGAAAGGGAAGGGGAACAGAAACAATAGAGCTTGGGGGATGAAATACAAAAGAGAACGAGAAGGAACAATAGATGGGAAAAGGAGGAACTGAAGAACAGTAGAGGAGGAGACAGGAAAAATAGACGAAAGGGAAGGGGAACAGAAGATGAAAGGTGAGGGAGAGGGAGAGGGAGGACTTTTGAGAAAGGTGTGTGGGAAAATTGCTGAGGGAGTGGTGGGGGAGGATAGTTAAGGGAATGGTGGGGGAGGATAGTTAAGGGAGAGGCAGAGGAGGATAGTTAAGGGAGAGGCAGAGGAGGATAGTTAAGGGAGAGGCAGGGGAGGATAGTTAAGGGAGAGGTGGGGGAGGATAAAAAAGAGGTGGAAGAGGATAGTTAATGGAGGAGTGGGGGAGGATAGTTAAGTGAGGGGTGGGGGAGGATAGTTAAGTGAGGGGTGGGGGAGGATAGTTAAGTGAGGGGTGGGGAAGGATAGTTAATGGAGGGGTGGGGGAGGATAGTTAAGGGAGGGATAGAGGAAGGGAGAGAAAGACTACTGATGAAAAGGGAAATGAACAGTTTGGGAAAGGGGAGAAGAAGATGTGGGAAGGGAAGGAGAAGAAGAGAGCTAAGCCAGGAATAGGGGAAGGGAGACAGGTCAGGGGGAGGAGAGGGCAGTAAGGGGAGGGTAAGTGATGCAGCTGAAGGAAAGAGAGAGGTGGTAAGACGGTCTAGGAGAGGGGAGAAAAGGGACAACAGTAATGAGAGGGGAGAGGCAGCAGTATAGTGGGGGGAGGGAACAGCAGAATAAGGGAGGGGTTGTTAGAGGTGGAATGCATAATTAAGAAGGGAAGAACATTGGAGGCGGCGAAAGAGGAGGGGAGATAGAGATTAGCAGTGGAAGGTTGGGTGAAAAAGACAATAGAGGGAGGGAGAGGGATCAGTACGGTAACGGAAGGGCAAGGGGGACAGTAGAGGGAGGGGGATGAGGGTAGTAGTGATGGAGGAGGGAGATAGTAGAGAAGGAGGAAAGGGGAAGCAAGCAGTAGTGAGAAGAATAGGCGGCAGTAAAGATGGGGAGAAAGAAACAGTAAAGTGAGAGTTGGAGCAATGGGGAGGAGGGGGTTGCGTGAAGATGGAGAATACTTTGAGTGTCGCGGTGACCACATTAATTCGCAGCAAGTTAGCATGCAATACCCCACACCCCTCCCCTCTTCCCCCTCACTCTTACGCCACACCCTCACTTATTAACTCCATCACTATAGTTCGCCTTTTTTGCAAGGACTTAATATACCAGGTATATGAGAACAGAGCGTGGTTACTCCTGTTGTCTTTTCGTCGTCGTTGTCTTTATTGTTGTTGTTGTTGTTCCTGGTGGAGGTGGTTCCCTCTACTTCCTCTTCTCCTCCTCTTTCTTCTTCTTCTTCTTTCTTCTTCCTGCCAATTACTGGCTGCCACTTACTTACTCTACAGTATGCTTAGGATAAGGATAAAATATATTAATATTCTTAAGAGCAATTAAGGTACCCAGAATGAAAACAACTATCTTGATTAACTTTTTGACTCGGTTAAAGAACTTCGTTTTTTCATGCTTACAGCGGACGATTTAATTCAGCTCATAGAAATTTACTCCAACCACAGAGTTAAGAATGAAATCGTCTGGTGTTGGCAAGAGTAATGTCGCATTAGGAAGCAAGCGTACAGCTGCATGGCGGTAACACTGGATATAATATTCTGTATCTGGGAATAATAAAGGCATGTGGTGGTGACAGAAATATGACTGCCTGGCGGCATCATGAAGTTCTTTTCTCTTTTCTTCCCGGTTATCATCATACTGTTTTATTCTTTCTTTATCCAGAATACTTTCCTATCAATGCAGCGATACAGTTTATTGCAGCCATCGCTATGCTGGTATAGTCTTGCCAACACTAAATAAATTTGTTCTTACTATCACCACACAGTTACTTTCTCGCTACCGTCATTCGGTGTTATTCCTCCTACCACCAGAATTTTTACTCCTTTCTCAGTCAAACCATTAAATTTTTTGCAACCTCCGTACGACTGTATATACAGTATATTCTCATAATTTTCGGCCGGGGTTAAGATTTGAGCCAGATTTTCCTTAGGGGAAAATGAAGCGTATAGCCCACGCAGCTCTCGTATACCTGACGTCCTACGGCAATGGTGAGAATACAGGTATTTATCTCGATGAATAGAGAGCTAAACAAGCAGGCAGACAGGCAGGCAGACAGACAAGTACACACACACACACACACACACACACACACACACCGCTCGCTGGTGCAGTGGTAACGTTCTCGCTTGCCAACTGGTGGACGGGAGTTCGCGCCTCGCTCGGGTTGCGAAAAGTTTCACTGACGAAGTGGGTGGTTACTGTCCCCCTTGAGCAAGGGGACGGGTGTGTGCGTGTGTGAAGGTCACAGCCTTGCCCTTAGATCGGACTATATGAGCTCTCAGCTCCCTTCCGGGAGGGTAAAAGCTGACGATCACGACCATCAAGTGATCCTGACCGACCCGGTGAACACACACACACACACAACAGAAGCCCTTAACACCCTAGATATGGTCTCCCTGGACACCGTATGCCAAAGCATTTTACTGAGATTTAGAGAGCAACTGTTCAATAATCCGAGACACCGCGAGATGCTTCCCGCCTCCCACCACCAGGGCGGTTGACGCGACACACCAACATTCTCACACCGATACAAGAACAGCCCTGTACCTACCACTGTAAAACTCATGAACAACCAATAATGTCATTAAGCAATAATGATATCAATTTTGCCTCGTGTAACTATTTCTGTCATCAGTTGTCACAAATTCTGACTACTGCTGCCAAAAACACGAGTTTAATTAATGTTCCATATTGTTAATTAATCAAACGACCAAATATTTTCACCATGCACCAACGCTTGTCATGTTTGCCATATATCAAAACTGTTTATTTTCAGCCTTACGACTGCAGTATAAATAAACCGTTTATTATTATTATTATTATTATTATTATTAATTAAACAACAGTAGGTCAAATAGATATAGATAGAAAGGTAGACAGATATATAAAGAAGTAAAGACTATACATACATACAAACGTACATACATAGATCCGTTGGTAGGTAGGTAGGTAGGGAGATAAGCAGGTCGACAGATAGATAAACATGGGAATAACTCTGGTCCACCACAAATTGTCAATAAACTCAAACTCGTGGCAACTGAGCACACAAGAAATTAGTGTTGACCTGAAGTGATGGAGTGTGATTGGAGGAGATGAGAGAAATGAAGAGCGATTCTTGGATCATAAAGTTCTTGGTGACCTTTGACTGCTCTCAGGGACCTAGTTATTACTGTTGTACTGAGTAACGTTTTCAGCACCCTGTTATACTAAGTGACCTTTCGTTTTTACTGATGTGTTGTTCACAGTAACATGTTCTCAGTGGCCTTCTGTTCTCAGTGACCTGTTGTTCTTATATCGTGTTTTTCTCAGCAACTTGTTGTTCTCAGTGACCTGTTGTTCATATATCGTGTTTTTCTCAGTGACCTCTTGTTCTCAGTGACCTGTTGTTCTTAAATCGTGTTTTCTCAGTGACCTGTTGTTTTCAGTGACCTGTGTCGTCAGTGGCTTGTTGTTCTCAGTGACCTGTTGTTTTCAGTGACCTGTGTTGTCAGTGGCTTGTTGTTCTCAGTGACCTGTTGTTTCCAGTTGGCTCAGGTGGTTCCCTAGCACTTTTTCCTTAGCGATGTATTTCATATGTTCAACCTTATTATTTCTTGGCAATTTTTATCTTGTTTAATATCAGTCGACAACATAGTATTAGAGTATCATAAGCAAGATAGAAAATAAAGTAGCAAGGATATGAAGGAGAGAGTAAGGGCCTGAAGCGTGATGACTCAGGGGAGGGAATGGTAATTGGTCCCGTGTGGTGTTGTGTTGGGTGGTGTGCCCGGAGGAATATTAGTCTGGCCTGGTAAAAGTATTTCTTCGGATAACTGATTCATAAAAGCTATATCTGTTTCCATCCTTACATCTGTTTGTTTGTCTGCAGGATGTCCAATTCTACTCGAAATTAAAACCTACGTCATCGATTCCCGCATACGTACCAGTCTGTATATTGATCTATCAGTCCTTGTCTACATCTATCTATCTGATTATAACTGTTCATATAGCTATCTGCTGGAGGTCCAATTACCATTGAAATAGCTACCTGCCTCACGATCCCTGCACCACTGTGCCACCAAAGCCCCACACCTTTACCTTACCCTGCCCATGTCTCACCACAACCACTACGCTGCCGTATGTGGACATTACACTCCCACCTCTGGCCTTCATGTCAACATAACCTCCGCACCATAATAAGACTTTTACATACTCATTAATGCTCAGTAATAAGCATATCAAAAGTGCATGTGTCAGAATGATTTTCCCACGGTGAGTGCGGCATCAGGCTGCAGAGGTATAAACTGGCCCGAATGCTGGCCTTCGCCTGTATGGAAATGCTCCTTAAACTAGACAGAATTCAGAGAGTGCACACCTCCGCCAGCGACTACATCAGGCAACGCAGATCCCAACCAAAATTTGATAAACCCTTTCTTGGCTTATGAACCACTTATCCACAAAATCTAAATGAAATCCAGCAACAACTCTGAGATAGCTTGTGGACAAAAAAAAAAGTCCTGAACCGGGACTCGAAGTCAGATCGCCACCAACAATTTACCAACCCTTCCTTGGCCCATGACCGACATATGCGCAAAATTTCACTGAAACCCATCCACAACTTTTTCAGATATCTTGTGGACAAACAATCAAACAAAGGAGGGTGAATACATTTATAACCTTCTCCAACTCCGTTAGCGGAGGTAATAAAACCCAGTCCAGTTTTTTCAAGCTTGTCTTTCACCTCACACGGCTGAGCAACAATCTTTTCTAACCTGAATAAAATCGTCAGGTGGTAATAATAATAAAGCAAAAACACGTCCCGTGGTTGAAGGTGGCGTGGCTGAAGCTGGCTGAAGCTGGCGTCCGATTAGGGGGATGGTTAAGCCTTTAGCTGCGTAAGGAATATCTGTGCTAAACGACATCATCCGTCATGAGCTGAAATAACTGTGTTAGTTTTTCCGAGATGTCCATCGAGCATAGAAAAAAGTCATCAGACGTTAGCCTAAATGAAGTGCAAACCAGGCAATTACTGTAGCAGCCAGTGAGTTACTGTACCCATATGTAAAGGCGTCACTGTGATGAAGGGGTTAAGACGTATAGTGGTCTAAGAGGCGACTGGAGGTTTCTCCATCCTGCAGTGCCACCAGGGGTGTTGGACCATCACTTAATCTTAACCCCTTTACTACAAGAGGCATCACCTGAGATGAGTGGCATAGTCTGAAGTAGCAAGAATTAAATAATAAATCATCGTACGAAACACGTTAGGAGAATTTTATAAAAATTTTTCAGTAAGAGTGGTCTTTTCTGACCTATATATAGTCTGTTTAAGGCAGCAAAAACTGAATAAACGGTGTCTTCATTCTACCATAACTGCACATTTAGAAACACTGAACAGTAGCTTGGCCTTGGGTCCCAATATCTGGCAACAGGTAATGTGGGGGAGGATTTTTCAACAAATATAGATTTTTTTTTTTAATGAAGCATAAGGGAGAGGAAAGGAGGATATGATGAAATGTCCGACCATCTTGTCCCCATCCCTTTTCTCTCCCCTTCTCTCTTGCCTCCAGCTCCCCTTTCCTATATCCTCCTCAACGTCTCCCCGTCATTGTACTTCTTTCACCACATTCTACCTCTTCCATCTCCTCGGCTTCATCCATTCCCCCGGCCATACCTCTTCTTCCCCCTGTTTACTCCTCCTTCTTTTTCTTCACTCTTCTTCTCCTCTCTTCACTTCTCTTTTACTTCTCCCCATTTCTCTCCGCTCCCTTCTACTTTCACCCCTTCCTCGTCCGCTCCCTCGGTTTCTCCACCCCCTTGTCCCCTACCAATCCTTCTCCCTTCTCCTCAACGCATATTTGTCTACCCCCTTTCCTTCCCTGCTCCCCCTGCTATCCATCCCTTCATCATCTCCCTACTCCTTTTTGTTCTTCTTCCCATTTTTCTGTCTCTCCTCCCCCCTCCTCTTCGTCACTCATTTCTCTCTCCCCCCCTTTTATCCCATTCCGTTTTCCTTCCCAGAATAAAATACCGAGAACAGTTTGAACTGGTTAAATGTCAACCAGCTGGATTGAAGGTTACTGACAGACACTCAGACAGACGACAAACAGGCGTGCTAATTAAAAGCAGTGGTTCTCAGGTGTTTTGGCTCGTGACCCGGCAAATAATGCTGGAAAAGATTAGCAATTCTTGACCTTCTCCTAGTCTGACTGACACACACACACACACACACACACACACACACACACACACAGGGGGTTAAGAAGGGGGTTCGCTCCTTGCTCGGGATGTGATAAGTTTCAATTACCAGACGGGAGGTTGTTGTCCCCCTTGAGCAAGGGTATGGGTGTGGCGTGTGTGAAGGTCACGGCCTTGCCCTGAGATCGGACTATATGAGCTCTCAACTCTCTTCCGGCAGGGTAAAAGCTGACGATCACGACCATCACTTGATCCTGGCCGACCCGATGAATTACACACACACACACACACACACACACACACACACACACATACAGAGAGAGAGAGAGAGAGAGAGAGAGTCCGTGGTTTCACATGAGAGGGATGCTTGGTTTCGATTTTATACTTTCATTTTACGGGCTTTAGGCTTTTATATGCATGCACTTCTGAGCACAGAACCCCGTGGGAGTGATGCATCTTGTTAATATTAAATTAATTTATATTCTATGATCCCCCTGATATTTCCGACGCTTGGACGGTTGATTGGACTGGGGGACCTTGACTTCCTGTTTGTAGTTCCCTTGCTTGGTTTTTAAGGTGCCTAGATTTTCAGAGGTAATGTCGCCGGGGGCTTCAGTGATACCTTGCTTCCTTCTCCTTGTTTAATTACCTGCAGATAAATCAGTGCTCCATGTTGCAGATATTAGAAACTAACTAGTAAAATTTTACACACACACACACACACACACACACACACACACACACACACACACACACACACACACACACACACACACACACACATACCATGCAGCTTGTAAACAGCCACCATAGCTCTGTGTCACGTGCTCTGCGTTGTCGCGAGCAGGTGTCACTTGTAGCCAAATCGATACCAAACCCCAGCTTTTAGACACACTTGAAAGTACGTGGTATGGATGCTGGTAAATACAATGTGCATAAAGCACTTTCAAGTATTAAACCAATAAAGTAAGCTTTGTGTGCGCTTGACGAGCAAGCGAGAGCCATGTTATCACAATTTCCCTCTGATACGTTGTTTTTTTTTATGATGGTAGCTGAGTAATGAAAAATATACTGGAATGAAAGACATTCTCTCATCCAACCCCCCCCCCCCAAACACACATGATGATGACAAAGGTGCTGCTGCTGCTGCAGCCGTTTCTAATGATGACAACGATGATGATGATGATGATAATGATGTGGAGGAAGAAGTGGAATATTACGATACTGGTGAAATAATGATAGTGATGAGAAAAAGGAGGAAGTGGAAGATGGCGATATTGGTGGTGATGTTGATGATGATGATAATGATTTTGATTCCTTCGTTGATAAAGCTAAAGTAACAAAATGAAATACCCCAAACAACCGAAAATTAGTGCCAGAGTTTGGCTGGAATTTATATGGGTATTCCAGTGAGCCTCCCCGTCTGGCATTTTGCCATTACGTCTCGGCAGTGATGGATCAGTTCATAGCACTTAAAGAGTCACAATGAAAACAAACAGCAATTGATTACGTGGCGACTTAGTACAGTTACAAAGCTGCAAAAGGAAGGCAAACCGTAAGGGACTTATTTGTTCCTACAAGGATGGGTTTTGGTGGATTGAATATAACAATCTATCTACCTATAGCCAGGCGCCTTAATCTCGTAAGGGGTGGCCACAAACAAATTGCCTCCATGCCCCCGTCCCCCGCCATTTCAATGCCCTCCCCCCAGCTCACGCCTCCCTCACTCATATACTTCTCCACACCATTCTTCCATCTCATCCTCGGTCTCCCCCTCCCTTTCCCCTGCCCACTTCACTCACATACACCCTCCTATGGTCCTTTCGCAGCAAGAAGTCCGTTCAGGGTGTGGCAGAAGTTGGGATTTCCCCGAGTGCGACGATGCCAATTTGACCACCAATTATCGGATTATCACTCTCCCTACCTACCCCCATCCCACCTGTTTCTCTCTCTCTCTCTCTCTCTCTCTCTCTCTCTCACTCTCTATATCTAAATCTAAATATATATATATATATATATGTATATATATATATATATATATATATATATATATATATAGTTATATATATGTATATTGAATATATTTATTATTTATTTTCAACGTTTTTTCCACACCACCTATGAGGTAAAAGTCTAGGCACGTTTTATTTTTAAGAGGTTTCCCCTGTAGGCCTAATCCTCTCTCTGACCCTGGGTCCCTCGCCGACCTCGGCGTGGCAGCATGGGAAAAAAGCACTGCCACGTGTCATAGAATTCATTCAAATCGTTGTTATGATTCTAAAAAGTGATACTCAATGTACTATATAGCTTCCTTTATTTTAAACAGAATATAAAAAACAATTTCAAATAGCACACAGATGGGAAATAAGAGAGAGAGAGGCATGTACTACGGTTGATTTGGCAGCATCGCTAGAGGTGATTCACCAGGTGGGCCCCACCCTGAACGGACTTCTTGCGGTGAAAAGACCATAGTTACTCTCTCGCTCTCCATCCTCTTCACATGGCCGAACCATCTCAATGTATTTCTCCTAAAGCTTTCTCTCACACAACAACGCCACAACCACACCACAACGCTCCTTCACTTCCTCATTTGTCAGTCTGTCTCTCCATGCAACTCCACATGTTTCTTACAAATAACTCATTTGCACTGCCCTCACTGTTGACTTGTATCCTTCCAACAAGGTCCAACCTTCGCTTCTCTACGTTAGAGCTGGAATCATAGTACTATCGTACAGTGACTTTTTTACATCCGTGCTCACTTCCCTGTTTCTTATCACTGCTTTCAAAGAACCAGCAACATTTCTTCTCTGTTGTACCCTCTCAAGCACTTCATTCTCTAAACTTCCATCCATATTCAAATCACTACCCAAGTACTTAAATGCACTCACATTTTCCATTTTCCCACCATCCAACCTCACTGTGCATTCACTGCTGACTTCATTTCTCTCGAAGACCACTTTGTTCTTCCCTACATTCACCTTTAGATTGCGTTCCTCACACATTCTCCCAAGCTCATTCACCAAGCCTTGCATTTACCCTTCATCTTCACCCAACAATACAGTATCATCTACAAACAACAGAACAGGAAGTTTCCAGACTCTGCCTCTCTCATTAGGGCTGCTCCAACAACAGAGGACACCAGTAATCTGGTGTATGGATTATTTTTTTTTTACCCATTTGTTTTTCCTTCCTTTGTTCTGTTATTTATAAAAAAAAAAAACACTGCCCTACCTGTATCTCTTTCATAATTCCATTCATATACAGATCGAACAACCATGGAGACATAACACATCCTTGTTTCAATCCAACAGTCAGATAGAAAAATTCACTAGTTCACCATCTACACGCACTGCAACCTTGATGCCCTCATACATACTCTTCACGGCATTCAGCAGCTTCCCATGTAGAGAGAAACCTGTACTTTACACAGGAAAAATCATCCAGCCTATTACCATTATGCCGGAAGTCACTATGCCAGGACCAGGTAAAAACTATTTAATGTTGTCACAGTCTTGTAACCAATGTCCCACCGCTCCCACTGTGGGCCTCAAGAGGATGAGATAACCCCCTGGCACTCAAGCAAATAGATGCTTTTAATCTGTCCCAAGCAATTACGGCAAGTGGGAATGAAGAGAGAAACCTGTTCCGGGTGCTATTCCCTGCAAAATGGTAATATGTTGGATGGAAGCTTCCCATGTACTCCATATATTCTTAATATTTTCCACATTCGTTGTTTGTCCACTATGTCATATGCTTGCTCCACATCGAACAGCTTCTTTCTCTTCTCTAGAAACTTTTTCACTAAAGACCGTAGAATGAACATCAAAGCTACAGAACTTCTTCCCTTCCTAAAACCTCCTTGTTTTTCTACAATTGATTCCTGTCATTTCCCTAACTCTGTCAATAAGTATCTTACCATATACTTTTCCTATTACACTAACAAGAAAATAGCCCCTATGGTTACCACACACAATAACAATGACAGCTAATCATTATGAAATAAGAAAAAGGAAATAATTCATCCCTATCAATAGTAGCCCCTTTATCCGATGACGTTTTTCTTCTTTTTTTATCTTTCTCTAGATGACTTTATTTTACTTATGATACCCTTTCTGAACTGAAGAGAATCGCCTTTTGGTGGTCTGCATGAAGTGAAAAGTACCTCATCGAACTGAAGGATTTGAGGACAAGAAAAGGAACGTACAAAAAAGCTCCCACCCCCAAATAATAACCATTATATAAGTAAAATAAAAAGTCCCCTTCAGCAATATCAAGAACTAGGAATAAGTCAGAAAAACGTCCACCACGGTTCATACCCACACATTAAGACTAGAAAGGGACGGTGAAGAAGGCTCACCTAGCAACTCGCTCTTGAACTCATCAACACATGAGTAAACAGGTATACCTATTCTCCATAAACATAGCTGGCCAATTCTGATACAGTTTTCGTCTGTCTGTCATTCCTTCTGACGATGATATTCAGTCACGCAAACGTAATGTTTCCAGGCATCGTAAAAATGACGGATTTTGATTTCGTTTTCATTTGACTTTCATTGGATGGGACAGATTTGCTGCTAGCAGCTTTTGGCTTCTTCATTTTGCATGCAATTAGGTCAGTAGATAGATAAAGAGATAAACTGATAGGTTTAGTGATAGACAGATACAC